>NW_024826572.1:0-1553 GCF_019175285.1 Sceloporus undulatus
GTGTTTGAATCATTTGAAAGTTTTTTTGGCTGACTAGTGGTCTACTTCAGGGCCACATAAAGTGGGCACACTTTCCCCATCCCTGAAGAAAAGAAAGGCTATCACCTTTTTAAAACTGAATACAGTCAATGAGCAAGTGAACAAGGGAATATGAAAGCGTACCCAATGTCAGGAGGGCCATCTGTAGTTATCTCAGGTCGGGGGCATCACTGGGGGGGGGTGGGATATGGTCGCACTGGGTGACACCCTGAGTGGGGTGACACCACTCCTCCCTAAACTTCATAGGATGGAGAGAGGTGTGTCTCAGTGGGCAGAGAAAGGAGATACTCATTCACAGTCAGCTTGGTGGCAATGGATTTCTCCCCTTCCCCTTTTTGCCTGGCCAGCAGCCCTTCCAAAGGCTGCCAGGAGGACAGGAAAGGGAGGAGGAGGAGGAGGAGGAGGAGGAGGAGGAGGAGGAAGCAGTGGCAGAAACATAGAGTTGATACTGCCACTGCCGCTGCAACAGCTATTGCTGCTTGTCTCTTTGGGGTGGGGGGGTTCTCATGCTGCAAAGGCAGTAGCAACAGTGGCAGCAGAAACATCATATTTCATTTCATGATTATTACTGAAAATAATGTTGTTATGGGGGGTGTTAAAAATGATCCTCACCAGGTGTCAAATATGCCAGGTACACCACTTCCTCAGGTGGCTATAATCTAGAATACATCCAGAATTCCTAGGTATTCATCCCTTGATTTCTTGTGATGAGTACAGAGGACATCTGGGCAGGTCCACCCCTTGGTGCTGGTTACTGTGTATCCTTAAAGGAAGAGCCTTCTGGGGATCACCATCCACTCCAGGCACCCCTAGGTGAAAAGTATGTAGCTTGGCCCCCCCTCACTATTTGTTTTGTTGTTTTTTGTGTGCCTTCAAGTAGTTTCTGATTTATAGAGACCTTAAGGCGAACCTATCATGGGGTTTTGCTTGAAAGATTTGTTCAGAGGTGGTTTGCCATTGCTTTCCCTGAGGCATGTGATTTGGCCAAGGTCACGCCATGGGTTTTCATGGCTGAGCTAGGAATCGAACCCCGGTTTCCAGAGTCATAGTCCCACACTCAAACCACAATGCACACTGGCTGTCTCCTCCTCCCCATACAGTGCCTCAGAAAGTTTTCATGACAGCATGTAACCCTGCTAGTTGTGAGGACTTTATACCAAACCACTGAAGAAAGCCACAACAAACTCCTTCAAACTGATGAAAGAAGTAGGTGAAAGAAGAGATGTCCAAAGCTAATAAGGGCAATTATTATAAATCCCAGAATGGGAGTCCTGCTTTATATACGTGTGTGGCATCCTGGCACAGCTGAGGATAACAATTGGCATCCTGGCAAGACCAGTCCTGATTAAATACTGGGAGAAAACATGACCACTGCTGGTCAACTATTAATGGAATAGAATTCATGGCCCAGTTCTAAGTGGCGAGGTCTAGTTCCGTTGTTCTATGGTTCTTAGGCTCATTTGGACCCACAGGAGTTAATAATAGCAAGACGAGCTCTATGTCACCTGATGAAA
>NW_024826573.1:0-1553 GCF_019175285.1 Sceloporus undulatus
ATTTTCACACCATTCTGGGTATTGTGAATGGAAGTGGATCAGATTACTTTCTTTCATACGAATATTGTACTAGAGATCTACACCCAGTAGTGTTCCTTCATCTATTCTTTATGCTTCCCAATCCAGGAAAGGAATCAGTGCACAAGGCCTGCTGTCTCTCACATACATATTTCCCTTGCTGAATCAGCATGACAGTGTTAATCTTTGCTCAAATATTGCCGATGGACATAACCTCTGCAAGATGGATGTATTTTATTTTCCTTTTTAAATCCCAGAAATCTGCCCTATTTCAGCCTGATATGAAGATAAAATATATTGGTTGGTGAGCTATGACAAGGCTACAGTAAGGACACTGGCAGCCAGCATGATACATTGGCTCGTCCAGTACCTTCCAACCTTTCACAGGTGCTTGTGTTGTAATGAAGACAAATACATCCATTTATTTCTCCAGGTTTTAAGGAAGGTAAAAATAGAGCTATTACAATTAAAGATCCCTTCTGGCATTTATTTGTATATTACCTTTCAACCATATTCTGGAGTCTTTGTTCAAGGTCAGAATCACTGCAGAGGATTATGCCTGAATTAATGGAGATGAGTCTAGAGGACAGTGCAATCCAAGAAGAGACACAGAACTGCATACCTTTGGAACAGTAGGGAAACTTGTGGCATGCAAAATGGTTTCCATGTAGACTATAAAATAGTGTCTTAAAGAGGCCTAAGAATATGCAAAGCGCTCCTGGAGACACTTGCTAAGCAACGTCCCTATGAAAATTATCTTGGACATACACCATGGGCATTTTTTAAAATAAATGTGTGGATTGTGTTGTTGCTGTTTTTAATGGTTGTTTTGTTGGCTTAAGGTTTTTTTCCCCAGCACTTGTTTGAAGCTGCCCTCTTCTTTTGTGTCTCACAGACACACCTTTTCCACAAAATACTTTGCAAGTATTTTATACAATTACAAATGCAAAGACTGTGCCGCAGCAAGGGACTTGCTGTGCTCTAGAGACTTGATTAGTTTCCTTCCTCTTGCTGTGTAACCACTTGCCTTCTCTGAACAGGCAAACACTGACAGGAGCAAGGAATAGGAGCAGGGGGGTATCTATAAATTTTTGCTCTCTTCTTCTGACTGTTGGTCCATATTTGGCCCAGAACAGGTGGAGAGACAAATGGGCATGGATGGGTATTGTTCATTGAATACACTGCCCAAGGAGTCCCCCAAACCTGGAACTTCACTGCTTGCTGAAAATATTGTATTTCTCACAAAATCTCTATAGAACCAACAAATTTCTTGAAACACTATTTCAGAGGAAAAAATAGGTGACAATTGTATTTATAACTAACTGGATGGTCTCAGATAAGAAAAGGAAGAAAAAAGCTCAGTAAAAATGACTTCAGATGTGATTGCGAAGAACAGTTGAATGAGATCAGAGAAGAAAATATACACAGTTTCTTAGAATCATAGAATCGTATCCAAAGGAGGGCGACCAAAATGGTGAAGGGTCTGGAAACCATGTCCTATGAGGAACGACTTAGGGAGCTGGGGATGTTTAACT
>NW_024826574.1:0-1553 GCF_019175285.1 Sceloporus undulatus
CAATGTGAAGCTGTAAGCCAATCGGTACGACTCTGGAACGTCATGGATGGATGAATATCAAAATCGATCACCTATCCAATTAGTATGACCCAGGAGAGTCAGAAACCGATGAGGTTGAATGTCAGGCTGCCATCCTATCGGTGAGACTCCAGAGAGTCAGGGACCGATGAGGCTGAATGTCAGGCTGCAAGCCATTCGGTACGACTCTGGAACGTCATGGAGGGATGAATATCGAAATCGGGCACGTATCCAATTGGTATGACCCAGGAGAGTCAGGAATCGACGAGTTTCGAATTCAGGATGCCATCCAATCTGTATGACTCCAGAGAGTCAGGGATCGAGGACGGTGAATGTCAAGCTATAAGCCAATCGGTACGACTCTGGAACGTCATGGACGGATGAATATCAAAATCGATCACCTATCCAATTAGTATGACCCAGGAGAGTCAGGGACCGACGAGGGTGAATGTCAGGCTGCCATCCTATCCGTGAGACTCCAGAGAGTCAGGAACCGATGAGGGTGAATGTCAGGCTGCAAGCCAATTGGTACGACACTGGAACGTATTGGACGGATGAATATCCAAATCAGGCACCTATCCAATTGGTATGACCCAGGAGAGTCAGGTACCGACGAGGTTCAATTTCAAGCTGCCACTCATTCGGTATCACCCCAGAGAGTCAGGGATATATGAGAGTAAATGTGTGGCTGCAAGCCAATCGGCATGACTCTGGAACATCATCAATATCGAAATCGGGCACGTATACAATTCGTATGACCCAGGAGAGTCAGGAATCGACGAGGTTCGAATTCAGGCTGCTATCCAATCTGTATGACTCCAGAGAGTCAGGGACCGATGAGGGTGAATGTCAGGCTGCAAGCCATTTGGTACGATTCTGGAACGTCATGGACGGATGAATATCGAAATCGAGCACCTATCCAATTAGTATGACCCAGGAGAGTCAGGGACCGACGAGGATGAATGTCAGGCTGCCATCCTATCCGTGAGACTCCAGAGAATCAGGGACCGATGAGGGTGAATGTCAGGCTGCAAGGAAATTGGTACGAATCTGGAACGTCATGGATTGATGAATATCGAAATCGAGGACCTATCCAATTAGTATGACCCAGGAGAGTCAGGGACCGACGAGGGTGAATGTCAGCCTGCCATCCTATCCGTGAGACTCCAGAGAGGCAGGGACCGATGAGGGTGAATGTCAGGCTGCAAGCCAATTTGTACGACACTGGAACATCATGGACGGAAGAATATCCAATTCGGGCACCTATCCAACTGGTATGACCCAGGAGAGTCAGGTACCGACGAGGTTCGATTTCACGCTGCCATTCAGTCAGTATGACCCCAGAGAGTCAGGGACTGAAGAGGGTGAATGTGAGACTGCAAGCCTATCGGCATGACTCTGGAACGTCATGAATATCGAAATCGGGCACGTATACAATTGGTATGACCCAGGAGAGTCAGGAATCGACGAGGTTCGAATTCAGGCTGGCGTCCAATCGGTATGACTCCAGAGAGTCAGGGACCGATGAGGGTGAA
>NW_024826575.1:0-368 GCF_019175285.1 Sceloporus undulatus
GCTGGGCGCGCAGGGATGGGATGTCCCATGCTCCTGGATCTCCTTCTCGGTGGAGGGACGTCTCCTCCATTTTGTCTGCCTCCATTTTGGGAAGTAGGCAATGGACGAAATGGATCTGGGTACGCTTCACCAGATTGGCGATGGCATCCTAGGAAAAGAAAAGAAGCGCAAGAGAAGGACATAGAGTTTGGTTCCTAGAGCTGACCGTTGACCGCATCCAGAGGAGGGTGGCGCAAACGGTCACTCTCTCGGACCTCTGTAGTTTTGGTCAGACGGTTAGCGCCTTCAAAGGCGACAAATCTGAAAGGGAGATAGCGATAGAAGATATGTAGATAGATAGATAGATAGATAGATAGATAGATAGATAG
>NW_024826575.1:468-1553 GCF_019175285.1 Sceloporus undulatus
AGTCTAGAGACCCAACCATTGAACCCATTGGGTTTATTTTTGGGTTGGACCCTCCATCCAACCATTGAGTCAACGGTTGAGTCAATGGTTGGGTCTCTACCCAACTAGACTAGAGACCCAACCATTGAACCCATGGGACTTACTTATGGGTTGGACTCCCTACTCAACTACTGAGTCAACGGTTGGGTCTCTACCCAACTGGAGTAGAGACCCAACCATTGAATCAATGTGATTTATCTATGGTTTGGACCCTACATTCAACCATTGAGGCAATGGTTGAGTCAACAGTTGGGTCAATTGTTGAGTCAAAGGTTGGGTCAATGGTTCAGTCAATGGTTGGGTCAATGGTTGAATCAACAGTTGGGTCTATGGTTGGGTCTACGGTTGGGTCAATGGTTGAGTCAACGGTTGGGTCAACGGTTGGGCCGATGGTTGGGTCAACGGTTGGGTCTCCACTCTACCCAACAAGAGTAGAGACGCAACCATTGAATCCATGGGATTTACTTATGGGTTGGACCCTCCATCCAACCATTGAGAGAATGGGTCTGTACTCCAGTTGGATTTAGTTGACCATCACCGTCCAACCGTTCAGTCATGGAGTCTACTCCATTTTGGGACTGACCAAGCCACAGAGGCCCATACCCTTCATCTGACCCCAAGGCCCATCCTCACCAATCCTATGCAACCGCAAGGCGTCCAGGATTTGTCCTCCGGAGAGCTGGGCGCGCAGGGATGGGATGTCCCATGCTCCTGGATCTCCTTCTCGGTGGAGGGACGTCTCCTCCATTTTGTCTGCCTCCATTTTGGGAAGTAGGCAATGGACGAAATGGATCTGGGTACGCTTCACCAGATTGGCGATGGCATCCTAGGAAAAGAAAAGAAGCGCAAGAGAAGGACATAGAGTTTGGTTCCTAGAGCTGACCGTTGACCGCATCCAGAGGAGGGTGGCGCAAACGGTCACTCTCTCGGACCTCTGTAGTTTTGGTCAGACGGTTAGCGCCTTCAAAGGCGACAAATCTGAAAGGGAGATAGCGATAGAAGATATGTAGATAGATAGATAGATAGATAGATAGATAGATAGATAG
>NW_024826576.1:0-636 GCF_019175285.1 Sceloporus undulatus
AAGAGAGTGGGGTTTTAGGTGTTGGGGTTTCAATGTATTCTTTGTCTTGGGGAGGACAGTTCTGGTTTAAACACTGAGTTTCTGATTATGTGTTCTCAATAAAGTTATTTGTTGTTTCAATGTGTTGGACTCTTTGATGCACAGAAGTTCTGAATTTACACAAAATACACTTTATTCTCTCATCAGTCCTCAGCTCCATTCCCAGCCATAAGAAGAAAAGAGGCAAACACACACAAACACATACCAAACAGACAGATAGAGCTCTATGTACAAAGCAGAGCCTTCCTTCCTTCCCTTTCCCTCCTGAGTCCAGCTCCTCCTTCCGCTCCATTCTGACATCCTCCAAGTCTCCTCAAAGGGACGGAGGGAGGGTGCACTCCTTCTCTTTTCGCAAAGGCTCCCAGCGGAATAAGCCTCAGCAGCAAGGCCCTGGCGATCCCTGTGCATGCTCAGGAGGGGCCTTTGGAGCATATGCACATGTTCAGTCTCAGGCCCTGAAGCCATTGCTGCCCTCACAGTCTGTTCAGAGGGAGGAAGAGATGGAAGTGGGGGAGAGAAATGTATGAGAAAAAGGAGGCAGGGGGCACTTGAGGAGAGGCATGGCCATGGGGGGAGGGGGCAGGGTCTTTTAGATGT
>NW_024826576.1:736-1553 GCF_019175285.1 Sceloporus undulatus
AGGAGAGACCCTCCCTCTCTTCCTCCTCATTTGGGGGGAGATAAGGGTTCGCAAGCCCCCCTCTTTGGTCTTCCAATGGGGGCACCCTCTTCATCTCTGGGAAGAGGGGAGGCTCCCAGTCAAAAGACTGTTGTGACAAATAAAAAGCATCAGATAGCATAGACTTCAATAGCATTGGAAACAACAGCTTTCTGGGGGGAAGGGGTTTTCCCTGGGGAAGGGGGCTCTGTCTGTGGGGAGAGAAGAGCCCAGATTTAGGCCAAAGCCAAGAGCAGGCAGACGGAGGGAGCTCAAAGCCCCTTTTGGGGAGAGGGACACCCCCCTGGAAACTAGGCTTAGAGGCCCACATTGTTAGTTCTTTGCCTGAAAGTCCCCTTCCGTGAAGGGATGGAAGTTAAAGGAAGGAAAGAAGGAAAATGCCAAGGGAAGAGATGGCATAAAGGGGGCTGCTGAAAGACAGGGGGCATTTGGATAGGACTCCCTCAGCAGCCATTTTGGGAAAGAGGGCTCTGCCTCTGGACAGAGAGACGGAGAATGTGCTCATTTGGGGAAATGTTAGGGTCCTTCTATTGGGCCACATTCTCCTCTGCCCTGGAGCCTTCTTTTGAAGCCCCATAGACAGGGAAGACCTAGACCATGCCCTCCCCAGGAAAGGAAGCCCCCTCCCTTTGCAGGCCCAATAGACGGAGGGAAGATAAGAAGATTATAAAGAGGGGAAATCCCCTGGAGTGGATGGATTTAAAGCTAGATATTATAAAATATTTCAAGGGGAACTAGTGGATCCACTCTATAAATGGTTTAATCCTATTAATGCAGA
>NW_024826577.1:0-1553 GCF_019175285.1 Sceloporus undulatus
CCACAATGCTGGCATTTGTATGGCTTCTCTCCTGTGTGGAATCTCCGGTGCATGAGTAGGACTGACATGTAAGCAAAATATTTCCCACAATGTTGGCATTTATGTGACTTCTTTCTTGTGTGGACTCTCTCATGACTGACAAATTCTTCTGTAAAGGAGGACAATGACAGACAAGACTGAATCTCAGTGTTAAGAGAGGAAAGTGTTACCCCAAGATTTAGCCCCGCATTCACCCCTCCCTATTTGAGATTAAGGCGGGGTACAGGCCGCCGCCAGTAGGTCCGCGGGGGAGCCGGAGCCTTCACACGGCCCGACTCCCGCGCGGACCGAAAAAGAAGCTCCAAAATGGAGCTTCTTTTCAAGTCGCGTTTGCGACGTAGCGAGGCGCCAGGGGCGCGCTCGCTACGTCACAAGCGGCACGATGCGTACGGACGCTCAGCGTCCGATACGCAAAGATGGTGCCGGCCATGTAGAAGGGCCGGTGCCATCTTGTACGGACGGAGTCCGTACTAGGCCCAGGGGCGTCTAAAAGAGACGCCCCTTTTTTAAAATGGGACGTCCTCCGGACCTCCCAAAAGGCAGTGTAGAAAGCCCCTATATTAATAAAATTGGTGTGAGTCACCTGAACATGACTGTGTTCTGGATGCCCTCAAATCCATATAATGACTGTATCGTTACTCAGAGCTACCAAAGGAGAGATTGAAGGGGAACTGCCATGAGGAAATCAGTAGAATCAGATAGTCAGGCCGTTGAAAAATATTCCATTAAATATATATATAAGTATTTTAATTGAAAAGTGGCATCATTTCCTGTGAGACTGCCATAGAGTGTTGAGTCAGAGCGCATGGCATGATGCAAGCTAACTGCAGGGGATGCTTCATGCTGTGTGGCCCCAGGAGATGACTCACAACCAATACATTATACAGATCACATGCGGATTGATGTGGGTTGGAGTTGTATGTAGAAGAGATTGTGAAGTGGATGGAATTCAGAGAGGAGAGCTGGTAAATATTTGTTTTCTATTGCAACTCAAGATAAAGAACCTCCAAGGACTTGGAGGAAATCAACTGTGTCTGTGAATTATTTTTAAGTGTGGAAAGTGGTTAGTGCATTGCCAATACCTATATCTGGAGATTTGCTTCTGTACACTGCTATGTTATCGTTGAGCTCTGGGAGTGTCGCCTTCAGACTGTGCTATACATTGGCTTGTGAATGGGACCAGAATTCAGAGCCAAGAAGGACCTAAGAGCCGGTGTGACAATCCTGTTTGGTTGAAGTACTTCCACCAAGCACCCATTGCGTTTATTTCAGTTTCAGACAATTCTTTCCCCACCCAGGAACATCCTAAACAATTTAAACCTTTTTGAATGCTCGGTATCTGCCCCCAAGTAACAATTTCAGTATAAATATCAGCTTCAACTGGCTGTTTTTCAGCTTCAGTCCAGTTGCAGACAGACACTCCATTGGTTTACATTGCTAAACACCTCACTGCACTCACCAGCACCGCTTGCTTTAGCAGTTACTGACTTCTCTGCCCTTTCTGAACCCTGAGC
>NW_024826578.1:0-1553 GCF_019175285.1 Sceloporus undulatus
TCACAGTTCAGAAACCAGCAGGGAAGACATGACTTCCACATGAGTACAGTGGTACCTCGGGATACGAAATACCCAGGTTACGAAATTTCCGGGATACGAAAAAATCCCATTGGAAATAATTGTTCCGGGTTACGAATGTTTTTCGGGTTACGAAAGCGGCCGCGGAACGAATTAATTTCGTAACCCGAGGGAGCAGTGTACTATAATGCAGACTTCTTTGCTGCAGTGCAATTTTAGTTAATATGTACAGTTACTTTCTTTTTCTTTTTGGTAAAGTTTATCACTTTGTTTTTCAAGCATTGGCTAATATCCAGTGGTTACATTGTGCAAATTCTACTATTGTAGTACTAGGGAAAGTTTAGTTTTACACTGTGTACAAAGGGCAAACCACTTTTTACATTTGCAGCCTTATTTCTAATAAAACAGTGCATGCACACAGCTTTCTTGTAACTGAGTGTGATCTGCTAGTGCATGCATGTGCTATATTTGGCATGATTGAAAATCCTGCAGAACCCTGCTTGTTCACTTTTAATGGTGCATTGGATTTAATACATTGTATCTTTATAGAACATTCAGTGGAAGAGTAAAGGGTCTCATGTTTTTATTCTACTTTCTGCTTTACTATGTGTAGACCCTAAATGTTGTGGGTCCAGTGTGCATTACACTGTGTCACTGTTAATTTTGTGCAGTAGTAATATACTTATAGAAGCAGCCATTTCATGTTTAAGACAGAACAGCTAGTTCAAATATGTTTTTAAAAAATATATTGTGCTTCACATATATTTCCTCTGCAGGCTGTCCTTTTGGTGTATGATATCACTAACCAACAGAGCTTTGAAAATTTAGAAGATTGGTATAATGTTGTAAAGAAGGTCAATGAAGAGTCAGAAACTCAGCCACATGTGGCCCTGGTAGGCAATAAAAGTAAGTTGTTAAATTGTTATTTAGTTGGAATGTTTTGGTGATCTAGCTAAAATGCTGATCAGCAGGATGTTCCTATTCTCAGCTCTGCAGTGCAACTATGTGAGTCCCAATCTTCCAGACACTGGTACATGTGTGGTCCCTTTCATTTTACTGGCACCATTGTGCATTGATTTTGGCAAGCTCTGGCTTGTAGAATGTAATATTTCATGCATTAGACCAAATGGGGAGTGCTATATTGTGACAGCAATCATAATGTTTAGTCTGCTGAGGCGTATCACTTCATGGAAATAACCTGCTTCAGTGATTAGCAGCATGACATTACCTATAAAATTTGGGAAATGTTGCCAGTTTGTATTCCTCATTTTTCTCACACAAAATGGGTACATTATTATTGGTATCACTCCCCTTTTAAAATAAACAACCCATGATTGATCAACAAAACATAGTCTGATCTTTCCCTCTGATTTGTAATATTTAGATTATTAATAACATCTTGAGAGATATTATTACTTGATTCAATGGACCATCTAAGTATATAGCATATTCGGGTTGGTATCATCTGGTGTGATAACTTGTGCTGTCACACACAAACACACACACCCAATTGACCTCCTCTCACACCATACAGA
>NW_024826579.1:0-1553 GCF_019175285.1 Sceloporus undulatus
AGTACGGACTCCGTCCGTACAAGATAGCGCCGGCCCTTCTACATGGCTGGCGCCATCTTTGCGTATCGGACGCTGAGCGTCCGTACGCGTCACGCCGCTTGTGACGTAGCGAGCACGCCCCTGGCGCCTCGCTACGTCGCAAACACGACGGAAAAAGAAGCTCCATTTTGGAGCTTCTTTTTCGGTCCGCACGGGAGTCAGGCCGTGTGAAGGCTCCGGCTCCCCCGCGGACCTACTGGCGGCGGCGGCAGACCGCCGCAAAGCGGCGGTCTGTACCCCGCCTAGGACTCCTAGATCCCTTTCACATTTAGTCTTGTTAAGCCAGGTATCCCCCGTCCTATATTTATGCATTTCATTTTTTCTGCCGAAGTGCACTACCTTACATTTCTCCCTGTTGAAATTCATTTTGTTAGAATGAATCATAGAATCATAGAATTGGAAGAGACTGCAAGGGCCATCCAGTCCAACCCCTTGCCATGCAGGAAATCCAGATCAAAGCATCCCTGACAGATGGCCATCCAGCCTCTGTTTAAAGACCTCCAAGGATAGGGTTGCTATAATTCTCTACAACCAAACCAGGACAAAATGTAGGACAAAATTTAGACCAAAATGTAGGACAAATGTAGGACAAATTTACCACCCCCAATGTAGGACATTTAAGAAAAATGGAGGACATAACCAACTAAAAGCCAAAAACTTTAATATTTTTTTAAAAAAACATTAATATAAATCCTTATATTATAGAGATCTTGTTGCACCTGAGACTAAATGCATCTGAAGATATATGTGTATGTGTGTGTGTATATATGTATGTGTGTATGTATATGTGTGTGTGTATATATATGTGTGTGTGTATATGTATGTGTGTGTGTATATATATATATACACACATATTTGTATGTATATGTGTGTGTATATAAGTGCATTTATGTATGTGTGTGTATGTATATATGTGTGTGTGTATATATGTGTGTGTGAATGTGTGTGTGTGTGTGTGTATATATATTTGTGTGTATATGTGTGTGTGCATATATATAGGTGTGTGTATGTATATGTGTGTGTGAGAGAGAGAAAGAGAAAGAGAGAGAGAAAGGGAGGGAGGGAGGGAGGGAGGGAGGGAGAGGGAGCGACCAGGCTCCCTCCACTTTCTCTTCCTCCTCCTCAACTCCTCCAAATTCTGTCTTCTTCTTCTTCTTGAGGAGGAGGAAAGGAAGGCAAGAGAAGAGATGGGGAGTTGGACTTGTTGGGTTGTATATACACATACAGAGACACACACACATAGAGCCAGGGGGGCAGGCAGGAAGGCACGCCCCCGTCGTTCCTCAGAGGCAAGTCCAGCCCCTCTTCCCTTCCCTTCCCTAAGAATAAGAAGGAGACAAAGAAGAACTTGGAGGAGTTGAGGGGAAAGGAGGGAGCCTGCCTCCCCTCTCTCTCTGCCCTTCCCTGCTGCCTGCACCCCCTTCAGAGCAAGGGAGAGGGGCTCCAGCTGACCCGCCAAGAGCTTGTCTGCCTGCCTGCTGCCACAGCTGAAGAGGGAAATGAACGGGGTCACT
>NW_024826580.1:0-1553 GCF_019175285.1 Sceloporus undulatus
GCAGTTCATTAAGTGAATTCTCTGCTCAAGTAGTCAAGGAGTGCATTGCAGTGCATTTTAGCTGTAAACATGTATTGAACAGTTCTTCTGGAATCATCTCAGTTCTTATCAGTTCCTTTCCTTATTTCAGGAATAGCAAATATTTAGGTTCTATGCAAGTTTAATGTCAATGCATACCAATTTAGAAGCTGCTATATGAATGTCAAGTATTCATCATTGCAGAAGATCAAGATCCTGAAGAATGTTTCAGAGGATGGCTTCCCCTGCCTCAGTGGAGAAGAAGAGCTGGAAAGATCCTTCTGGAAGTGCTGATATTGAAAATGAAATCATCTGAACTCTCCGGAGTCAATGTTCAGAGCTGTTCACCAAAGCATCAGTTCAATCCAGAGCTGCACAAAGAAGGCATTACATCCTCAGTTCTCAAGATGTTTTTCTCCGGAGGATCCAGCAAGAAGCACAGCACAAGCACTGGCGGGGGAGGAGGGAGCATGGGTGGTGCGCTTGCGCATGGCTCTTGCTCATGGCATGCCCAGGCTAATGCTGACTGCCACTTTTGGGGTCAGGAAGGAATTTTCCTCCAGGGCGGATTGGCCTCAGATCCTGGAGGTTTTTCGCCTTCCCCTGGGCACTGAGCAGGAGTCACTTGCCAGGTTAGTTGGCACATTCAGTTTCTTAGTCCACTTACTAAATGTTTATTAGTATAATATGTTAAGGAGGGAAGTAACCTTGGAAACACCCTAAACCCAATGGTATATCTCTTTTCAAAAGAAAGAAGCATGCATATTGCTTTTACAGTTAATCTGAAATTCTTTAGCAATCTGAGAAATGAAGTAAAAATGTCAGAATGTAATGAATGCAGAAGATAAATCACCAGAAATAAAGCAAAGAAAGGAAAGCAGAATCAGCCTTAACAGGTGAAGAAACATCCCAAAAAAGATCAAGAATAAGAAGGAACCTTACTAACAGTTGGTTATGAAGAAATTATCTGGACCTTCAAGGATTCAGTGCTGATCCTTGTTCAGGAAATCAGTTCAGTCCCTTGCTGAGGAAGAAGAAATAAGATCAGCAATCAAAGCTTTATGAATGAGGAATGATCTTTGTCCATTGAGGTTGTTTCTTTCTGTGGAAGAGAGCAACAAAGCCTGTAGGCCTTGCCTTTGCGCAAGAGTACAACAATGGGAAAAATGGAAGGAGGGGATAGGGAATAGCAGTGGGGCGCTTGCGCATGGCTCTTGCTCATGGCATGCCCAGGCTAATGCTGACTGCCACTTTTGGGGTCGGGAAGGAATTTTCCTCCAGGGCGGATTGGCCTGAGATCCTGGAGGTTTTTCGCCTTCCCCTGGGCACTGAGCAGGAGTCACTTGATAGGTTAATTGGCACATTCAAATCCATTTTAAAAATCATGATAAAGATAATAAAAATACTAAATCCAACATAAACAAAAATAAGAGCTAATAAAAGAAAAATAAATGTATTACTAAAAACCTATTTCTTGTCTCCTTTGCCTTTTTCTCTGATCTGTTAAGCACACTGCTATTACCTCATAGAATCAT
>NW_024826581.1:0-1553 GCF_019175285.1 Sceloporus undulatus
AAGATAAGATGGAAGTGTTGAAGTTTAGCAAGTTAAACTCCCACAATTACTCCACCTGGAAAGTTTATGCACAGTCACTACTGATTAAAGAAGGTTTATGGGCCACAGTCCAGACGGGGCTAGCAGCCGATGCAAATGCAGCCACCAAAGAAAGAGATAGCAAGGCAAAAGCATGCTTGTATTTGATGCTCGAGGAGGACATGATAAACGATGTGAGAGATAAGGGCTCCGCAAAAGAAGTTTGGGAGACTCTTGAAAGGCTACATACTCCAACTACAGCTTTTGCCAAAATGCTTTGGTCAAAAAGAATCTATAGACAAAAGATGACTAAGGGACAGTGTGTGATTGAACATTTAAAGAAAATGCAAAACCTGTTTGTGGAAGCAGAATTAAGAGGTGTCCAAATAAGCAAAGAACAGCAATGTTACATCCTAATAGAGTCTTTAGACAGTTCATGGGACTCCATCACTAACAGTCTTCAGAATCTGCCTGAGGCTGAACTAAGCAGAGACTTAATAGTAGCAAGAATTTTGGAAGAAAATCAGAGAAGAGTGTCTGAAAAAGAAGACTCACAGAAATCAGCACCAAGACTGCACCAGGCTCCTGAGTTAAGAGAACACCAAGCAGCAGCTCCCGCGAGAGAAAAACGACGTTGTTACCACTGTGGAAAGGCAGGACATTTGCAAAGAAACTGTCAACAATTGGCTGCTGACCAGTTCAGACAGAGAGAGAACAGACCGCAGACGCGGAACTTTCAGCAACAGAGACAGAACAAGCCGACATTTTTCAAGAGCAGTTACAACATGAAGGAACGTGCCACAATGATAAAAGAGAAACATAGAAAAGATTCTAAATGGTTAATAGATTCTGGTGCAACTAGTAATATGTGTAATGACATTGAGTTAATTGAAAATAGGAAATCTGCCAATATTAATGCAGTAATTCTAGCTAATGTCAATGAAGTAAGTTCAGTAAAAGAAATGGGATCTGTTTACATTCCGGGGTTAAAACAAGAGTTTAATAATGTGCTACATGTGAGAGAGTTGGAAAACAATTTATTATCAGTCAGTAGATTAACAGACCAGGACTACACTGTAATTTTTGAAAAGAATTTTTGCAAGATAAAGTTAAATGGTGAGCTTTGCGGAATAGGGCTAAAGAAAAATACTGTAAGCTTTATTTCCTAGAGGAAAGTGTTGATAATTACAAATTAGAGAATGTAAACAATGTTGATAATGTTCCGTTACACAAGGATTGTATACATGAGTTACATAGAAAATTTGGTCATGCAAGCTTTAAATGCTTAAAGAACCTAATCAGTATGTGCCCTGATTTGAGAGTGGCAGACTGTAAAAATCATTTGGATTGTACCATTTGTAGTCAAGTCAAAATTAAGTCATATCATGTAGCAAAAAGAACAAAAAGAATTGCACAAAGACCTTTTGAATATGTACATGCTGACATTGCCCAAGCAAACTGTTTATCTATAGGAGGATGCAAGTATTATTTGGTAATTGTAGACAGATACACTAGATTTACATTTGTCAGAATAC
>NW_024826582.1:0-1553 GCF_019175285.1 Sceloporus undulatus
ATTCTCCTGGATGCTGTAATATAAGAACAGCCAGGCAGGGTCCACATGGGCCAGAGTCCTCTGGGAGCAGTCCAGAGTATTCTGCCCTGCTACCTTGGGCACTCCATTGTGATACTAGGTGGCTGTTTACACATACGACTCTCCCTACACAATCCGCCCCGCACTCTCAGGACATCTGGCACAAAAATATTAGAACACCCCAAAACCAGATTGAAAACCACCTCTTGTAAAACGTTTTCTGCAATGGCCCCTAGACTTTGGAACAACTTACCGGAAGAGATCCGTCTGATACCTTCTTTGAAAGCCTTCAAAAGAGCATTGAAGACGAATCTCTTCCGGCGGGCCTATCCAACGGATCTCTAATCTGATTTTGAATATCTGAATATGATGACTAGATTCTTATGTTTGTGAGCAATACTGTAACATCTCTTCCCTTTTTTATTTTTGATTGATGTGTTTTATATGTATTTTATGATGTTTTTACTGTTGTAATCCCAAAGGGAGAAGCAGGAGATATAAATAAAATTGATTATTATTGTATTATAGAATCATAGAATCGTAGAGTTGGAAGAGACCGCAAGGGCCATCCAGTCCAGCCCCATTCTGCCATGCAGGAAATCTAAATCAAAGCATCCCTGACAGATGGCTATCCAGCCTCTGTTTAAAGACCTCCAAGGAAGGAGGTCCTCTATAACAGGGGTAGGCAACCTTTTTGAGCCAGGGGCCAGGTTGGGGGAGCCAAAAAATAAATAATTAAATAATTAAATAATATAGGACAACATTTTCAAATGTAGGACACATTTTTTAAAATGGAGGACATGCCAAAAATTTGATGACTTTTTTAAAAGGTTAATATAAATGCATGTTTCTTAGGCATGATCAAAATGGAGGACATTTGGGCATTATTCCTAGACAGATGGCAGAAATATACTTCCCTTTCTGGCCAATCCCCCCTCCCCCCATTTCAAACAGCACATTGGGGCATTGAACATGGCTTTACTTAAGATGGTATCTTGCATATTTCAGAGGCTTATTGCATAACCAAACTCTTTGGGTTTCACACTGAACATGGGTTCACATGGCTATGCATATTGAACATGTCAAGGTGGTTTCACAGTTCTTGCACCAAGTGTACTTCTCAGAAGTATGTACTTGGTCAAGGGACTGCGCATGAGTTTGTAAAAATCACAGCAATTTACATTGGCCTTGCCTCAGAGGCTTTCTGATATCAATATCACCATTAAAGAACCAAAAACACACAGAAAAGGCACTTGGGAAAGTCACACTCTCTTGGCTTCAGAAACAGTGCGTGCATGCCTCTCAAGCTGACTCTCATCATCATCATCATCATCATCATCATCATCATCATCATCATCACCATCACCACCACCACCACCACCACCACCACACTATCACTGTCAAAACAAGGGAGACTTGTTAGCATTAAAAGCACCCGAAATAAAATTTTAAAAAACTTTGAGGCCTCTGGTCACTCACCACCTCTTCCTTCCTCCTCTTCTTCCTCTTCCTCATCTTCCGTCTGCTCCCCCCTC
>NW_024826583.1:0-1553 GCF_019175285.1 Sceloporus undulatus
ATTTCTGCTCCAAGGTAGATGTTTTGGGATCAGTGGTTTAATCCCTCCTTAGGTGCAGTCTGCACCCCCTAGTAATGCCCATTAATCTCAACACTTAAAAAATTCAGCACTAATCACTGCTTTCTTCTGTCCTTGTCTTTGACAATGCGTTTGGGGTTATTTTTAAGTGGCCACTCTGACTATGCATTACTCTTTCCAAATTCTCAAGGGCCACCAGGAAATCTAGAAAAGGAAATCTGTGGAATGCTTCTACTTTTATTTTTGCTTCCATTCTGGCAAAAGTTTTTTTTTAAAAAAAAAATATTTTGGTCTGGCAAACCCTATGCAGTTTCCAACTCTCTTGTTGGCTGGGCGGGAATCTTTTGTCAGTCATCAAACTCTAACCTTTAAAGTGCTTTAAAGATTGAATTACAGGTGGAGAAGTGAAAGCACTACACTTTGTCTGCAAATTCCCTTTTCTCCAGCAGCGTTGGAGTGTGTTAGCAAAGAGGAATATTAAGCAAGGATGGCTGTATTGAGAGATCCTAACCTCCTTCAATTATGTCATTATTTCATTCCAGTGGGTTTTTTTTTTAAAATCCTCCCATTTCAGCTGGCAATTTGGGATAAAGGAGAAATGGCTGTTCTTTCCCTTTACCACAGGGGTAAGAAATCTCTTTTGCCCCAAGGGCTGTATTGGGAGAAGCATGTTAAGGGATACGTGCCAACAATGGGTTGGACCCCTGCCATCTGCTGTCTCGCACACAAGTTTCATAGACATATCCCATGCACACATTTCCAGAACACCTCCCTCTTTACTTATATTTCTTTAACAACTGGTTACATTTCTGTTCTGCTTGTCCTCCAGTGAGCTCAAGCAAGTATACCTGTCTTTCTACTATCCCAAGTGTCTTAACCATTACAACAGTCTTGGTAAGTAGATCAGGTTGGCAACAAGCAACTGGCCCATAGGTGGCCAAGTGATGCTCACAGATGGATTTCTCAAATCCCAATCCAACCATCTTAACTGAAATGGGGAAAATGTTACTTTTTTGGATCAGAACTTCCAAACTACTATGGTGAATACAGCCAGAGGCTCTTCAGGCTGGAGGATTCTGGGAGTGACAGCCTAAAAATTAATTAACTTTTCAATGCCCTGATTAACCATAGCACCACACTGGTTCTCCTTTCTCCACTGATAAAGAGGAGCCACCCTCTTCTGAGTGATGTGATTTTGGGAATAAGAGCTCTGCTAAGGCCTCCCTATGCTAAAGTCAGGGTGCATTTGAGTGTCTGGCCAGAGTTTCTCCATCCATGGTTTATTGCTGTTTTGTAACTCTTCTTCTTTATTTTGACTGGATGGCTGGCTGCTCAGTTCTGTCTCATAGACTGCATCCGCACTTCCGAAATAGTCCAGTTTGACACCACTTTAACTGCCATGGCTCAGTGCTATGGAATTCTGTTTTCTGTGCAAAACCATAGGCCTTTTTTTTCACTGTGTGTGTGACAAAAGGCCTGTTACAGACTGCCAAAATAAAGCTGCTTCGGGTCTCTTTGGAGGTATGCTATTTAAA
>NW_024826584.1:0-1553 GCF_019175285.1 Sceloporus undulatus
TTTAGTCTATTTTAATTTTGGCCCCTACCAACAGCCAAGTTGTGCAGGCCTGCCTTAAGCTCACAATTTAAATTTAAGACATGGCAGACAGAACCTAAGCATTTCAATTAAAATGGTCCAGGCAATCTGCTGGAAAACTCCACTTTTGGTGGTCAATTTCACAACGGCAACAACTGCCATCAGAGGAGCTACTTCCAAAGAAGTTTCCAGAAGGAGTATGAGGCAGAACAGTTGGGAAATTTCACTCCATCTCCACCCATCATGTCAGTCTGATGTAAAACAACATATGGAAGAGCACACACGCCCTACCCCCAGGATGGATAAAAATCAATTATCTTTTTAAAATAAAAAAAAAACAGATTTCAAAAATTTAAATCGGATTATTTAAATTAAATGCTTTTAAGGAAAAATCTATCTAAATATGTTTTTTCTGTTTAAGATACATTATGGTCCGAAGGGTATTTCTCATGAAACTGGGATTAGTTTTAATTAAGTAGCATGCAAATATATATCTGTGCCATGTTTAATTTTTTTTTGATAAATGAATTCCATTAATCCATTCAAAATGTCATGGTCTTCCACAGGTTTCTGTAAGATTATTGGGCAAGTTTTCTATCTAGAAGAAATTACAACAGATACTTGGTTTTACAGTTCTCAAAACTGTGAATTTGTGGCTGCAGAAATCACAACTCCATTGTTCTTTTACAGATCTATGTACAGAGAATCAAGTTTCAAAACATTCAATGAATAGGTTGTGGAGAGACTGGGAGTGGAATAGATATCCATGGCACAAAAGTTGTCCAAATATGAATAATTAACCTATTAAACTGGAGATAGTTCATTTCAAAATAATTTCACAACGATGTGTTTCTAATAGTATAATCAAATCAGTATTTTTAAAATATATATAAAAAACTGTAAAACTAATCCAGAAAGTTGTTATCCAAAAATGAAACCTTCCTTTGGTTATAAATATTAAGATTATACCAGCAGGATTGACTCTTCGGTAACTGTGAGTTGTGTAAAATATATTTTAAGTTTATAATGAGGAAAAGTGCCATTGGGGGGGGGGGGGGTGTCACTTATTAATCATGTCTTTCTGAGAACTGATTTAAATCAAATCCACCCTGCATACCCCTGACTGAATGTCATTATCCCATGCCAGTGGCTGTATTGGCTAAAGTAGATGGGAGTTGTAGTCCAACAGCATCTGCAGAGTCACTCCTACCGTACTGGAAAATTAATAATAATTAATAATAATTTGTTTTATTTATATACCGCTATTCCAAAGATCATAGCGGTGAACAGCAAGTAAGCTAATTAGCAAGTAAGCTAATTTGCCCCCAACAGTCTGGGTACTTATTTTAGCGACCTCGGAAGGATGCAAGCCTGAGTCGAGCTTGGGCCCTTTTGCTGGTCTTGAACTCGCAACCTTGTGGTTTCGAGTGAATGGCTGCAGTACAGGCATTTAACCACTGCGCCACCAGGGCTCCTTAATTAATGAATCTCCAGATATTGTTGGACTACAACCATCATCCCATTAGTCTTAGCCA
>NW_024826585.1:0-1322 GCF_019175285.1 Sceloporus undulatus
TAATAGAGAAGAACCAGGTCAATGCAGTCCTCAGATGGTGAGGGAGATGAATGCAGATGTTGGCAAGGAATTGGGTGGACCTTTGGGCAGCACTTGTTACCGCTGTAACCTTGAGCCACTGGGGTTGTTGTAACCAGCCTTCCATCTGTAAACAGCCTTAACGTTGTCTTTCTCTTTCAATGCACACCCTGGCTCCGATGCAGTTAAAATCCGTCGACGGCTATGCCCCATCTAAAGCACAGTGGCACCTTTGGGGCACTTTTTTGGGCCACCTTGTCTTTCTTTAAAAACAAAATCAGCACATTTTGAACCCAAAAATTCAGTTCTAAAGAACAACCCACTTCCCCAGGAAAAGACAAACATGGAGTCTAGAGTTCAAAGTGACTACATGTCTCCATTATGCCGCCATTTCCAAACGTTGGTCCTCTGATTTTTTGGACTTCAACTCCCAGCATTCCTGGGTGGGGCTTCTGAGAGTTGAAGTCCAAAACACCTATAGGACCAAAGTCTGGGAATCACTGCGATGGAACCAAAGTCATCCATGCGTTTGTCATTGCGACTCCCCCAGGATCCAATGGGACATAGCCAGTCCTCATTTTAACTCCGTCAAAGGCCCCAATTTCTCCCCGAATTCTTTTAAGTGACTTGCCAAAACTTGAAATTTTCTGCATCCCAAATCAAAACTAGTGGTGGCTGTATTTTGAATACGTAATGTTTGCATGTAAAGATAATATATACATAAGATATAAATATATACATACTATATATATATATATATAAAGTATATATATATGTATAAATATGAAACGATGTGCATGGGGGAAATGTTTATCTTCGTACTTTTTGATACAATGTATTCATCTGTTGTTGATTTTTAATTATATTTGATATCAATTTGGGGTTTGTTGCAAAACTTTATATTTAAAACAAAGAAAACAGTGTTATAAAAAAATAAAATAAAAGGAGAGAGATTGAGAGAGACAAAAGAGAGAAACGCTCGGAAAAGTTCCAAACATGCAACACAACTGGAACTTATGGGGGAATGCGTTCGGAGACTGAGTACCTGAGTAATACTTTACCTGCTGCCTGAGTAATATTTATCAGCCAAACTTTGAATTCTGCTGTTGTTTCTACAATGACATTTTGTATGAAGCAAAGTTCCTTGAATTAAAATAAAACCTTAGGGGGTTAAAAAAAAGAATAACCCATTGAATGTGATGTTTGCCAAAAAGATCATGCAATGTTCCAGATATTTAGATGATAGATAGATGATAGATAGATAGATAGATAGATAGATAGATAGATAGATAGATAGATAGATA
>NW_024826585.1:1332-1553 GCF_019175285.1 Sceloporus undulatus
ATCTTCATGGGAATTCAGCAATCAGAAATACAACATAACATTGATAAACATATGGATGATTATCCATTGGATGTAATATATGCCAAATGCTGAAGGGATCACACAATGCTCCAGATATCTGGATAGATGATAGATAGATAGATAGATAGATAGATAGATAGATAGATAGATAGATAGATAGATAGTTTTCAAGCAATGAGGAATGCAGTATAACATTGATA
>NW_024826586.1:0-1553 GCF_019175285.1 Sceloporus undulatus
CTTTCCAGTGCTAACGGAAAAGTGTTTCGGGTTACGAAATTTTCGGGTTACGAAAGGAATGGCGGAACGAATTAATTTCGTAACCCGTGGCACCACTGTATTATTATTTTTTGCTGGAATGAAGATGGAAGGCCTCCAGAAGTACCAGTCTTGTGCTGGAGCAAAGGCTAACTCAAACTACTAGATTCCCAAATATCAGAATGCCAGGTGAACCATCCTGGACACTTCTGGTCTCAATTTTGGTTTTTTGTTTGTTTTAATTTGCTTTGGTTTTTTTGCATTTCCCCATATTTTCCAGCATTTCTGAAACTGATCTGACCCATGGTTCCCATGCTCTCTGTTTTTGATGTCGTTTTCTATTTGTATTTTATGATATGGGTTCATTTTATTATACAGTATATAATACTTTTATCTTGTGGGCTGCCTTAGAAGCTTTTGTAATCAAAGGGAGGAATAACATTTTAGAATTGGCTCTGTGAAGTGAGAACTAATAATGAAGTCTTGTGTTTCAGGGGCTTGGCCAGAGTTCTTTTCCAGCTCTCTTTGAAGAGCAACTGAAGTATACAAGAAACAACCTTCACCCTCTGTGATGGGACCTTCCTAAAGATCTAGGCTGCTTTTCCTTCTAACCCAAGAAAGCCCCGTCACTTACACTTTCCGTGCTTTTTACCCTTTTAACACTATTCCTTGAGTCAGTGATGTCCAAACTCTAGCCCTCCAGGTGTTTTGGACTTTAGCTCCCAGCATCCCAGAACATTGTCCAAGGTGGCTCAGGCTTCTGGGAGCTGAAGTCCAAAACACCTGGAGGGCCAGAGTTTGGACATCACTGTCTTAAGCGTATAAGGATTAAGGTCCCATGTGTCTTCATAAACCAGTTTCAATATTTTAGGTAGCATGTATGTTCTTCTTTAGAGTTTATAGCAGTGATTCCTAAACTTTGGTCCTCCAAGGGTTTTCAACTTCAAGTCCCAGAAGCCCCAGCCAGTTTGACCAACAGTTAGGAATTCTGGGAGTTGAAATCCAAAATTTCTAGAAGACCAAAGTTAGGGAAACAGTCAGAGTCAACCAGTGTAAAACAAACAGTAACTTTTACTGAGAACATACAGAAATAAAGTATCTTGTATGAGTTAACTTCAAGCTTAGTTTGGTTATAGAATCTTAGAATTATGGAGTTAGAAGAAACCAGAAGGCCCATCTAGTCCAACCCCCTGACATGCGGAACTCACAACCAAAACACAGATGGCCATCCAGCCTCTGTTTAAAAACCCCCAAAGAAGGAGACTCCACCACATTTCAAGGGAATGTATTCCACTGTCAAATAGCTCTCATTATCAGGTGGAATCTCTTTTCCTGTAGCTTGAATCCATTGTTCTGTGGCCTATTCTCTGGAGCTGCAGAAAACAAGCTTACTCCATGCTCAATATGACATCCCTTTAAATATTTTAAAAAGGTTATTATATCACCTCTTAACCCTCTCTTCTCCAGGCTAAATATACCTAGCTCCCTAAGTCACTCCTCATAGGGCATGGTTTCCAGACCTTTCACCATTTTGG
>NW_024826587.1:0-1553 GCF_019175285.1 Sceloporus undulatus
AGATAAATATTTCTTTTACCTGAACTATTCGCTAGCTAGATTAGGATGTAGCTTCTATATAAATATAGGCGGGGTACAGACCGCCCAGAAGAGGCGCCTCCTCGGCGCCTCTCTCTGCTGCAGAAACGGCTCCTTTTAGCTGCACCGCAAAGTGCCAAAGACAGTGCAGCTGCACCGCAAAGTGCCAAAGACGTTGCAGCTGCGCAGCTCCGTATGGAAGCTGTGCAACTGCGACGTAACAGTTACATGTGTTGTGTGTAAGGCGCTGCGTAACGGCAGCGTGTGCAAGGTGTGCTAGGGTTGCGGGGCATGTGTACACGCCACCCCGAGGCATCCCTAGCACGTTGTGGACGCGCCACAAAGGGCCCGTCTGGAGAGGGCCATAGATTAAAGCCTTTAGCAAACTTTTGTTTTAAACTGCAAACTATTATTTGTGCTTGTTGTTTTTTGGAGTCAGTCTCAGTTCTTAGGAAAGCATATTTAGACAAGAGCACATTTCTGCTACTCTGCTAATCTAAAGCTAGACCCTAACAGGCTTGGCTTTGACATTTGTGATATTCAATATTTTTGTTTCCTTAGCTAAGGCTGAAGCCTTAGGAAACTTAAGTTACTCCACAGTTACATGCCTGCAAATGGGTACCAACTAAAGTGGCAGCATAGGGTAGTGGTGAGATCAGGCAAATGCTGTGGTTCAGAGGCTCACATGCTACAGCACACTTCCACCACTCTTCCTTCACTGGCCAGACCAACATGTCATTCAGGAATGGAATGGCCAAGGCCACTTCTTCTCTGCCTCTGAAAGGGCACAGCCAGAGCCAGGTCATGATGGTGGTGGAATCAGCCCTGAGGAAGAGGCACTGCTGGCCTCCTCTGCTGCTGGAGACCATCATGGATTGCTGCTGGGCCTTTTGGCCACTATGCATCTACAGTGCACCACATTGAGCAGCTGTACTGGTTGACGCTGCAGTGGCAGTGACAGGAAGGGTGGGGAAGTGATGGCTTGTGGTGGGCCCTATTGGAAGCCACAATCCAGCAAGCTTTTCCGTTCTCCTCCCTCAGATGGAGGTAGCTGCTCCAAGTGCTATCCTCACCTTTTTCTTCCCCTCTAGGACACAAAAAGTCTGGAAGCAGAGGAATCAGAGTTGGAAGAGACCACAAGGATCATCCAGTCCAACTCCTTGCCATGCAGGAACAGGAATACACAATCAAATCACTACTAACAGATGGCCAAAGGAGTCTCCACAAGTCTGAGGTAGCGTGCTTCAGTGTTGAACAGCTCTTACCATCAGAAGGGGCAGGGGCAGGAGAGATCAAGGCCTCTGAGTCTCACATCCCCCTTGACCTACTATCATGCATCCCCTGAGGATCATGCCCCCCTCAAGTTTGAGAACCACTGTACTAGAGGAATTCTGGAGGAAAATCTTTCAGTTTGCTAGGGACTTGGGACTGGTTGGTGGTTTACTTTCCAGCAGGATGATGATGCTAAACACATGGCCAGAGGCTGAGGTCATTTAAAAATTTGGTTAAAAACATGTATTTCAGTGAAAGCCATT
>NW_024826588.1:0-1553 GCF_019175285.1 Sceloporus undulatus
TTCTGGAATTGAAACCAAACTTTTGAGGGATTACATGTCCTAGGCTAACCCCAGCTGTTTAGAATTACTTCTGAATTTGGCTAATGCAGGTCTACTAAAAAGAGAACAAAGGATTTGGATCTCTTTCTTGCTATCCCCCCTTTTAAAAAACAACAACAACCCACCATCTTTCTCCTTCTCTTCCTGCTTTGTTTTTATTAGGTATTGTCCACTTTGTTTTTGATTCAGTAATACAGATGAAAATCTAGGAAAGTGCAGAGCAGTTTCGAGAAAAGTTAAAATAACTTCTGCTCCAGTTGGTGAAGCCATTCATAGTAGCACAGAATTTTTAAAAGATCCTGGCAAAATCCACTCTCATACAGTGGCTGTGGCTATATTTGTATCATATACAATTAGCATCACATATCACCTAACCTAGTGAAGCTGCACTGAACAGAAGCTAGTTTTCAATGCAGGTAGAATATATCATGAGAAATGTCAAGTCGAAGGCTTTCATGGCCGGCATCCATAGTTTTTTGTGGGTGTTTCGGGCTATGTGGCCATATTCCAAAAAAGTTTCTTCCTGATGTTTTGCCAGCATCTGTGGCTGGCAACCTCAGAGAACTTCTCTGAAGATGCCAGCCACAGATGCTGGCGAAATGTCAGAAAGAAACTCTGCTAGAACATGGCCACATAGCCCAAAAAACCCACAAAAAACTATGGATGCCGGCCATGAAAGCCTTCGAGTTGTGCATTCTCATGATATATCCAAAGTACGACAGCCTCAGTTTTGTCATCTTGATTTCCAGGGAGATTTCTGGCTTGATCTGCTCTGGGACCCATTTGTTTGTCTTTTTTGCTATCCACAGAATCCTCAGTGCTCTTCTCCAGCATCACATCTCAAATTAACTGATTTTCTTCCTATCTTTCTTTTTCACTCTTCAGCTCCCACCTCATATATGGTAATAGGAAATACAATGGCTTGTATGATTCTAACTTTTGTGCTCTGTTCTTTGTCCTTAGATTTTAGGATCTTTTCTGGTTCCTTCATGCCTGCCCTTCCCATTCTTAATATTTTTCTGACTGCAGTCCCTCTTCCTATCAATGTTTGATCCCAAGTATGAGAAGTCTTTTACTATTTCTATTTCTTCATTGTCTAGGTTGAATTTAAGTAGATTCTCCATGGTCATTTATTTTTTTTAGTTTACTTTTCTTTATGGTCATCAGTAAGCCTGCCTTTGCACTTTCTTATTTCATCTTTCTTAGTAGTTGCTCAAGGTCTGTGAGATTTTCTACTGGTATTATGATGTTGTCTGTGTATCTTAAATTGTTATTATTCTTCCCTCCTGTTTTCCCTCCTCCTTCTTCTATGTCCAAGCCTGCTTTTCTTACAATATATTTTGCATACATGTTGAACAGGTAAAGTGATATGATGCAGCCTTGTCTTACTCCCTTGCCAATTGGGAAACATTCTGTTTCTATATATTCTGCTCTGACAGTAGTCTAGTACAAATTCCTCATCAGGGCTATCAGATGTATTGGCACTCCCATATCTTTAAGGGCCTTCCATAACC
>NW_024826589.1:0-1553 GCF_019175285.1 Sceloporus undulatus
ATGGGTGAGGCACCCAGTTAAAATACTGGGAAAAGTGTGAAGGAGAAAAGCATTCTCTCATTCTTGCAAAGCTGTTGCCCTTCATGTTGGGCAGCAAGGCAGTTGGTTTGACCCCGTAAAGTCGGAATGGTGACGATTGCCTCAGGGCTGGGAATGAGGCCGAATGATCTCTAGGAACATCTAGGTCCTCCAGTACAACTCTATGGTTAACTTCAACTAAAAGTTGCACTGAAAGTCCTAGCAATTCCTACTAATCTTATTAAGATTACAAGGGACAGTAGAGTAGCATCTCTGTGTATAAATTACTGTTCTAGGAGAGTAAGAAATAAGGTTTATATAGAGATAATTAAAGGGGGGGAAACAATTATATGCAGTAAAGAGGAAATACTAAAAGAAATCCAAGCGGATCCAAAGAAAAAAAACCTTCAATGACCAAAAAAAGAGGTAATAATAAGCAAGGCATAAAGAAGGTAATAGACCCATAGGAACGGATTCAGACGGAGGATCATCAAAGAGAAGGCATTACAAACAGAAAGGACTCAAAGGGTTTTTGTTTTGGGGAAATGCAAGAAGTAAGGCACACTTTTGTTCTGATCAAACATGGTTTAATTAATAAAATGTATTTAAAAGAAAGGATGCAAACTGGCTTAAAGGCAAATGGGAAGAACCCCAGGCCTCCTTCCTAGGCATCCTTGCAGGGCTGAGCAACTGCGGAGTCCATCATCCACAGAGGCCTCTTCTCCTCCCCTTTGGCTCTGAGAAGGGACCCTGAATATCCCCGCATCGCCCAAGGCTCCCTTGAAGATGGCCTCCGAAGCCACAAAACAAGATACAAAAACACTGAAAACAGTAAGACAGAACGAAAGCCAAAAGCTATTTATTTCCACAGAAGCATCATTAACCACCAAATATCATTGCTCAGCTCACTGGCTGCCCAGGGACCCCTCTCCTTGTGACGTCCTTCCAGGCCAGAGGGAGGCCTTGGCCTGGCCCCAGCCCTCCCTCCTCCTCCCCAGCCTCCGCTCCCCTCCGGCCCCAGAATTCCCCTTCGCCCAGGGCCCTCTCCATGCCCTCCAGCCCACGCCCCCCCTGCCCTCACAGCCTCCCCTCCAGGGGCACTCTGGGGCCAAGCAGAGACTTCGAGGCTATTCTCCCTTCCGATTGGTTCATGATTTGCATGGCACCGCCCTTGTTTACATGGAAGTCATCTCGCCATTAAATGAATGGTGTATGTGCCTGTGTGTATATATATATATATGTGTGTGTGTGTGTGTGTGTATATATATATATATATTTGTGTTTATATATGTGTGTGTGTGTATTTGTTTATAAGAGTCAGTTTTGAGGCACCTTAATACCATTTCTTATTCCTTTTTCCTCCTCCTTTCTTTCGCTTCCATTAACTGACAGCCAGGAATCACGCCATTCCTCCTTGCCTCCAGGTGGCGCTGTTTCCCTCTTGCTCCTTTCCGGAGGCAGAGACCCCATGAAAGGCGGGGCTGTTGCTGGTGGGAGGGGCAAGGGGAGGGGCCATCCAAATTTGGGACCAATCG
>NW_024826590.1:0-1553 GCF_019175285.1 Sceloporus undulatus
GAATTGTGGTGCCCAGAACTGGACACAATATTCCAGGTGGGGCCTGACCAGAGCAGAATACAGTGGCACTATTACTTCCCTTGATCTAGACACTATACTTCTATTGATGCAGCCTAAAATAGCATTGGCCTTTTTAGCTGCCGCATCACACTGTTGACTCATGTTCAACTTATGGTCTACTTGGACTCCTAGATCCCTTTCGCAGTAGTTTCATTCAGCCAGGTGTTCCCCATCCTATATCTATTCATTTCATTTTCCCGTCCTCAGTGATCCCCAAGCCTTTGCTCCTCCAGATACTTTGGACTTCAACTCCCATAATTCCTGCAATGCTGGCCAATAGTCCAGGAACTCTGGGAGTTGAAGTCCAAAGACCCGGGGGAGCACAGGCTTGGAGATCACTGGTTTAAACAGATGAAGGTAGGCCCCTCACCTGTAATGGGCGACGTCGACCTCCTTCCCAGCCCCAGGGGGCAACTGCCCGGGAAGATGCAGCACCCACAGCCAGAGCCAGCCCAGTAGGGAGCCTGAGCGCCGCATCTAAAAGGCAGCTAGGCCTCCCCAACGGCCTTCCGCGCGCAGCCATCCGCCCTGCCACGCCCCCTCCCCTCTTCCGGGTCCCGCCCCTTCTCCCCGCCGCGCACCAATCAGCGTTGCCGGCCCCGGCCCCGCCCGCGGGAGTGCTGACTGGGAAAGAAAGGGTTGGTGAGGCCCTCGCCCGGCCCCCACTGCGGCTGCGCAAACCGCCTTTGGGGGGCGGGGCCTCTTTGGCGCAGCAACTCCCTCAGGAGCAGTTGGTATCCATGGTGACCAGCAGGCCTAGCCTCAAAGGAGGGCCCAGGGCAGGCGCCTCGAAGTGGAGGGCGTGGCCAAAGTAAAAAAGCTCAAGTCAGAACGCTGTATTCCTGCTTCTTAGTCCTGCTCAAAATGGTGGATTTAGGCTATGACCAAAATAAAAAGCTCAAAACAGTTCACGCTTTTTAGTCCTGCTCAAATGAAATTCCTTCTGGACAGTCAAGATACACGTTGGCCATGACTAAAACAAAAAGCTCAAAACACTCAATTCATGCTTCTTAGTCTTGGTCAAAATGGAGGACTTTTTTTTTTGAAATCCCTCCTGGACAGTCAAGAAAAATGTAGGACATAATCAAATAAAAGCTCAAAACACTCAATTCATACTTTGTAGTACTGCTCAAAATGGAGGGCTTTTTGAAATCTCTCCTGGACAGGTTGGAATGTAGGACAATCAAGTCAAATGTAGGACATGGCCAAAGAAAAGCTCAAAACAATTGATGCTACTTAGTGATGCTCAAAATGGAGGACATTTTGGAATCCCTCCTGGACATTGATTTAAGACGAATGTAGGACATGACCAAAATAAAAAGCTGAAAACACTAAATTCATGCTTCTTAGTGATGCTCAAAATGGAAGACTTTTTGAAATCCCCCCTGGACATTCAAGACAAATGTAGGCCATAACCAAATAAAAGTTGAAAACACTAATATAAATACATGGTGCTTCTTGGTGATGCTCCAAAAAGCTCAAAACACTAATAT
>NW_024826591.1:0-1553 GCF_019175285.1 Sceloporus undulatus
GATACTTAACATTATCTGAATGCTTCTAATGAACCTTGATCTGAATCCTTGGTCTAAACGTTGATCTGATTCCTTGGTATGAACATTATCTGAATCCTTGGAATGAACCTTGATCTGAATCCTTCTTCTGAAACGTGATCTGAATCCTAGGTCTGAACCTAGATCAGAATCCTTATTTTGTACCTTGAATTGTTTTTCTGAACCTTGATCTAAATACTTGGTTTGAACATTATCTGAATCCTTGGAATGAAACTTGATCTGAATTGTTTTTCTGAACCTTAATCTGAATCCTTGGTGTGAATATTATCTGAATGTTTCTAATTAACCTCGATCTGAATCCTTGGTCTGCACCTTGATCTGTATCCTTGGTCTGAACCTTTATATGAATCCTTTGAATGAACCTTGATCAGAATCCTTGGTCTGCACCTTGATCTGAATCCTTGGTCTGAACCTTTCTATTAATGCTTTGTCTGCACTTTGATGTGAATCCTTCTTCTGAAACGTGATCTGAATCCTAGGTCTGAACCTTGATCAGAATCCTTATTCTGTACCTTGAATTGTTTTTCTGAACGGTGATCTGAATCCTTGGTTTTAACATTATCTGAATCTTTCTTATGAACCTTGATCTGAATCTTTTGTCTGCACCTTGATCTGAATCCTTGGTTTGAGTCTTTCCATTAATCATTTGGAGGAAACTTGATCTGAATCCTTGTTCTTAAAACGTCATCTGAATTCTTGGTCTAAACCTTTCTATTAATGCTTGGTCTGCACCTTGATCTGAATCCTGCTTCTGAAACGTGATATGATTCTTAGGTCTGAACCTTGAGCTAAATCCTTGGAATGAACCTTGATCTGCGTCCTTGGTCTGGACCTTAATCTGAATCCTTGGAATGAATCTTGATGTGAATCCCTGGAATGAACCTTGATCGGAATGCTTGGTTTGAACATTATCTGAATCCTTGGAATGAACCTTGATCTGAATTGTTTTTCTGAACCTTGATCTGAATCCTTGGTCTGAAGCCTCCCCTTGCCACCGGACTTTGCCAGAAGCTGCGTCGCTGCCGGGCGGCTCTCCCTGGGTTGTTAGAGGTGCCCAACTGCGCACCGGCCCGGGGAGGCCTCCCGCGGACTGCATTTTGGAACTCCCTGCTTCCTCAGCAACTCCGCGGCGGCTCTGGTGAGCTGAAATTTGGGACACCTGGGGGGAAGGCGGAGAGAGGGGCGTGTTGGGGCAGCGGCACGTACAAAGCCAGCCTGCCTGTTCTCCTCCTCTGTCACGCCTCTCCTTGCACCTGGGGAGGCCACCCACGGACTGCATTTTGGGACTCCACAACTGCGCAGCTGCACATTTTTACAGTGGCACAAGAGCAGGAGCAGCGTGTGCACGCCAGCATTTAAACAGAGAATGACTGTTGTGTCATATCTCTGTTCTTGTTGCTGTTCGGTAGGGGGAGGGGGATGTGGGAAATGCTTCAGCTGGGGAGGCAGAGGGTAACTCCTGCACGGGTGGAGCTCCCATTGAGGTGGTGTGGGGCAGGGGGAGGTATGGCGGT
>NW_024826592.1:0-1553 GCF_019175285.1 Sceloporus undulatus
TTTTTTTTAATCCCCTTGAATTACAGAGCTGCCTTCCAAATTCCACAATTAGCATGATCAGTGGGGAGTTGCAATCCTACAGTGACATCTGTGAAGCTCTGTCTGTCACTGAAATAACATTAGGATTCTTGGCTATGGCTGGAGGTGACCCAGAGATGACTTTGAGAGAATATGTTGAAAACACACTGCAGATGGGCAGTCAGACAAGTGTTCATGTGCTCAAGGTGAGTGGAAGAGGATCAGGGCTTGCTTTGTGTCTATAGGGTGAAAGAGTCAAACGGATCAGGATAAAGGTGCAAATATCTCACAGACTAAGGGAGGTGGTTGGTGCCCCCATTTCAACAACTCTTTTCATCACAGCAAGCTTCCCACCAATCCTCTGTTGAGTGTGGTAAACTTTGGTCTCCCTCTTGAACTTGGAGGGACAGGAGTGCAGTGGGAGAGCTCCCATAGCTCTGCTGTGTTTTAGAGGTACTTCCAGGGGGGGTCATGAAATCCCTGTGCAACTGTCGTCATCTGATTTGTAGTTATTTTTGTTTCATCCTGCATTTAAAAAAAAAATCCACCTCTTCTATTTCAAACCTGCTGGAATTCTTCAACTGGAAGGGTTTTGTAATTACCCGAAAAAGCTCCACACAGATCAGCATTCTACTATTCCAAGAATTCCAGCTGCCCAAGATATTTTGTGCAGCCTGTGAAACATTGCTCATGGGTAACTTGTAGTGTAGAGTCTTGTACAATCCAGTAGTTGAGCTGCAGCATCCACTCATGTGGGAAATGATTCTGAGATGTGAAGTCAAAGGCTCTCATGGCCGGCATCCATAGTTTTTTGTGGGTTTTTGAGGCTATATGTGCGGAATTCAGCTTACGCGGGGGGGGGGGGGGGACTGATCCCCCATGTAAGCCGAGGGCCCTCTGCATTTCTTCATATTATCTGTAGAATACATGACATTAGTGCAGAATATTAAAGATGGGTGCCAAGGGAAAAGGTTGGATTATGGCAGGGGGAGTGGGGTTAGGGAGAAGAAGATTTGGGGAAGCAGATTGATGCCTTGGAATCCTCTGGTCCATGGAATTGACCCCACGAAACAGTCTAGCCTCCAATTCCTCAGCCCTGGTCTAGTGAGATTTGTAGTTACTCTCCTAATCTTTTATCACTCCTGTTCCCAAATAGGCCTATAGTGTTCATATTTTTTTCCCCTTAGAGGAAATTATCTTCTGTTTTTTTTCCTCTTTCAGGCATTGAGTCGATGTCACCTGAAGCACATCATTGCACTGTGGCAGCTCCTCTCTAACCATAAATCTGAACAGCTGCTGTACCTGAAAAGGGTAGGTAGCAAGAAAAGGGTGGGATAAGGTGGGATTTCTTGCCATTTTTCTGTCTTATTCCTCTAACTGTGCTGCTGTATGTGATTTCCAGGATCCCTTTGCAGAGATCAGCACACCCTACAAAGATGAGCTTACCTCAGAGCATGTAAAACTCCTCAATGCCTTCCTCAGCCAGGTTGGGCTGGAATCCTTCCTCCAAGAGTTGCATGAAATGATCATCCTGA
>NW_024826593.1:0-1552 GCF_019175285.1 Sceloporus undulatus
AAAAACTAGGTGGTTAAGTCTCTTTCCAGCAATAGAGAGGTTCTTGCTGATGTTTGAACCACTGAAGTCCTATTTTTTGTCTCTCCCCGATACATGCACAGTTCAGATTATATCTTTTTTCTCTGATGGAGCTGGGGAGGCCTATTTTTGGTTTGTACATTCACAGATGAGTCTCTTTCAAATGGCAATGTGCAAAATTGAGAAAAAAGACATTTCAGTTAATGAAGTGAGATTGGTTTTAGAGGAAGTAATTAAAACTTTGAATGAAAGGCATAGTCAAGCTTTCCTGTCCGCAAAGGTAAAGACTCTGTTACGTGATCTACCTGAAACAAGATCTGTAACAATCAGAAAAGAATTTATGTCATTTTATGAAGAAAGTGTGAAGTATCTGTCAAAATGGAGAGAGTCTCTCTCTGAACTCAAACATTTTGATTGGCTACTTCTGAAGTCATCAGTTTCATGGGAAGAGGCAGATTGTGCTTTTTGTGGCTAGAGAAAAATAGTTGTTGTACTATTGGTGAAGGCAGGTTGTTTGATCAGCTGACAAAACTGAAGGCTTTTCTGTCCGAGACTCAAACAGATTCTGACTTGGATACTTTGGCACACATCCATCTGTTGTTGTCCATTGTTCTGGTTCCTTGTTCCAGGTGATGCTGGAGAAGAGACCCTGCCTCCAGCGGAACCAGAGGCTGCTGGCAATGAGCGAGAGGGACTCCTTGCCCAATGCATCACTCACCTGGAGGACCAGCACCAGGAAGGTCAGTTCCCCACCTTCACAAAGGCCCCATTCCCACTCCCTCATTTGCCCTGGATAGAACTGGGCAGATCCGGGTGCCCCATATCGAATCTCCCAGAAACAAGTTCCTACTACCCTTTACCTCAATCAGGGTAATCTACCCCCTGAACTTGACCAGATCATGACCGGGGCTGAGTTCATATTTGCCGGCAGCAGGGAAGAGCTTCCAAAAAGAATAAATAATAATAATAAATAAAATCTTTATTTGTATCCCGCCCTTCCAAAAGATCAGGGCGGCTTACAATGATGCAACGAGTGCAGACAAAATACAGAGATTAAAAACATGTGAACAACAATAACAGAAGTCTAAAAAACAACAATAAAAGCCCCTTAGCCCAACCTCATGGCCACGGAAGAGGAGGGAGGCCCACAGGATATTTAATCGGGGAATGCCTACTTGAATAGGAAGGTTTTGAGATCCTTCCTAAATTGGGCCAGGGTGGTAGATGAGCGGAGCTCGGTGGGCAGCGTGTTCCAAAGGGCTGGGGCAGCTGTGGAAAAGGCCCTTCTCGAAGTGGAAGCTAACCTGGCCCCAGGCACCTTCAACAATTGCTGCCCAGATGTTCTGAGGGTGCGAGGCGGATTGTACGGGGAGAGACGGTCCTTTAGGTATCCTGGGCCCAAGCCATTTAGGGCTTTATAGGTAATAACCAATGCCTTATATTGAGCTCGGAAGCGAATGGGCAGCCAGTGAAGATCTTTGAGCACAGGTGTTATGTGGCTGGTCCTGGGTACGCCAGTGACCAGCCGGGCTGC
>NW_024826594.1:0-1552 GCF_019175285.1 Sceloporus undulatus
CTGCCTGTCGTGCTCCGCTTGGCCACCTCCCTTGTCCAATTTAAGAGGAGGTTGAAGACCTATCTCTTCGAGCAGGCTTACCCCTGACTCCCACCCCTAGATGCTCTCTCCTCCCTCCTTCGTCAGCATTGTCTAGCTGGCATGAGTTTAGGTTATTGGGTTGTTTGTTATTTGTATGTTTTAACTGTTTTGGATTTTATTGTAATGTATTTTGATGTAAACCGCTGTGATTTTCTTAGAAGGGCGGTATAGAAATAAAATTTTTATTTATTATTATTATTATTATTTATATTATCCTACTAGTGAGGCCCCTTCCCCACCACCACTCCCTTTGTGTCATGTCTTTTTAGATTGTAAGTCGGAGGGCAGGGAACCATCCAATTAAAAAGATTGTATGTACAGCGCTGTGTAAATTTACAGCACTTTATAAATAAAGGTTAATAATAATAATAATAATAATAATAATAATAATAATAATAATAATAAAATAATGTTCTGTGTGCACCAAAACTGTAGAATAGCCTTATGAGTGTGACATCCTTACAAGTGATGGCTATGAGATCCTTTTCAAAGGGGATGATGGGATTGTCTCCAAGGAGGGGGCAGTGTGTGGTAAAGCTGTAAAGAAAAATCACATTTACCACATGGTGGCACAGGTGCAGTATAATGTATCTAACAAGCCACTGCATGATTATTGTGTGCATTATGACCATAGAGTAATGGGCCACATAATTTTCAAAGATTTAAGAAACTTGGAAAAGACATGCCCAGAGTTCAAAGTGGAGAAATGCAATTGTTACCTTGACTGTGCTGTGTGTAAAAGTTTTAGAATCCTGGTTGTATTCTACCAGATATATGTTTTAGGTGTGTGGGGATGAGGGGGGGTGGGATGCTTTTGCTATGGCTAGTCTAGATGTAGTAAGTAGGAGCTGAGTGGTACCAGGTGGCTGTTATCTAGTGTCCTTGAAGGCCTCTCTTAAAGGCTTGGAATGCAAGCTTAGAGCATAGAGGGATAGAAGCTATGGGGGATGAGTAATAGTGAGAAAGAGGTGGGGATTTTGCTGCGCGGGTTTTTGGCTGGGGGTGGAGTAGACAAACCTGGGGGTTTATGTATTGCTTTTGCTGGGAGGGGTTAGTCTCAGCTTCAACGCTGAATGGAGTTGAATTGCTGATCTTGGAGCTATCAATAATGTCCTGTTTATTCTTTATAAAGCTGACTTGTTGACTGTCCTGGATTCTGGTCCCATATTCTGAAAGTAAACTGAGACTTACTCAATCTCCTCTGGGACGATGCAAAAGCAAAAGACCTCAGAGGACCCCACTACTGTAACGGCTGAGGCCATGGAAGAAACCGAGGCACAGGAGTAGGGGGCTGGAGTGCTGCCAAAGGACAGCAGAGCACCAGTGGTTCAGATGGCTGTGGTTGGTGGGCCTTGGTTTGGACATCCCACTGTGCCACTTTGTACATGAGAAAGGTGGAGGGCAATGCGGTGGTCGGACTGGGTTAGGAAATCAATGGAGACGGAGCAAAGCTTCTCGCCTCCACACACCT
>NW_024826595.1:0-1552 GCF_019175285.1 Sceloporus undulatus
CATCAGCCCCTTTCCCAAGAAGGCTGCATACACACTATAGAAATAAGGCACTTTGACACCGCTTTAACCGCTCAGTGCTATGGAATCCTGGGATTTTACCTTTGGACACTTAGCTTCTCTGCCAGAGAGCTCTCATGCTATAATGAACTACAAATCCCAGGATTCCAGAGGATGGAGCAAGGAGAGTTACAGCAGTTTCAAACCGGATTATTTCTTCAGTGCAAATAATTTCTGCAGTGCAGATAAAGCCTAGCTCTGTTGTAAAAGTCAAATTATTATCTGGTTAAAAATGGTTTTCCTTTTAAAAAATAAGGTTGTTTTTTTTAGTCTCTAAACCTTATTTTTGTTGTTCTTGTTTGTTTCATTCTTGGTAATATGAGTAATTCTGGTCTGTCTGTCTCCTTCCTTCATGCCTGAAAATCAATTAAGAAGGAAACTGGGGAGACTTTTAAAACCTCCCAAAGGAGCCACTTTTGGCTTAATTTGGGGGACTAGCCTCCTCTTAGAAGCCAAAGCCCAAGATTTGTGAAGAAGAGGGATGAGGCTTGTATTAAAACTATCCTCCCCATTTCTTCTCCCTTTTAAAACCCATGTTCCCCAGAAAGAGCAGAGCTGTGTAATAAGAAAACCCTCTCAGAAAAGACACACAAAGAGACACACTTCCTTCCTTTTGGCCCAAGGAGCCTGGCCTCCTTCTGACTCTGGAGCCTCAGGAGAGAAAGAGAGGCCCCTGTTCAACTGAGGCTTCAGAGAAGGTTCCGGAACATTATTCCCAACAGTCACAAGCAGCACAAAATGGCCACCAGAACACAAAATGGCCAGAGATGGAGGGAGGGACTAGTACTCCAGCCAATCAGGGCCAGGGAAGGTGGGAGGGACATGATCTCCAGCCAATCAGGGCCAGGAATGTTGGGAGGGAGGGGCTTCCAGCTAATCAGGGCAAGGCATGGTGGGAGGGACTGGGATTGCAGCCCATGGCAGCCCTCAGTCTCTCCTCAGGAGGAAATCATGTGTAAAATACATATCATAAAAACATCACAAAGTATAAACATTTCAATTACAGTAATTGTAGGGCAGTTATGCTGTTATGTTAAAGTAACACCTTGTATCTTGCCCAGAAATTAATGTGCAGCCAGTGGAGGGATTTAAGAACCGGTCTAATGTGGGCCGTTCTAGAAGTGCCTATAACCCACCTGGCTGCCATATTATGTATCAATTGAAGTTTCCAAACTTGGCACAAGGGTAGCCCCATGTAGAATGTCTTACAGGAGTCAAGCCGAGAGGTGACCAGCGCATGTGCTACTGTTTTAAGGTCTCCCTGCTCCAGGAAGCGGTGCAGTTGGTGTATCAGCCGAAGCTGATAACAAGTGCTCCTGACCGTCGCATCCACCTGAGCCGACAGATGAAGGGATGAATCCTGGACCACTCCCAAACTGCGGATAGAGCCTTTCAGGGGAAGTCTGAACCCATCCAGAACTGGCTGACATAACTCCATTCCTGGATTAGGGGTCCCTATTACAAGTACCTCCATTTTACCTGGATTCCATTGGAG
>NW_024826596.1:0-845 GCF_019175285.1 Sceloporus undulatus
AGATGAAGCTAATAGGATAGTGACTCACCAAAGAGCTGTTGTACCTCAGCATCTTCTCTCTGTTGGAGCCCAACTCCCTCCGCTTGGCCTCTGTGTCGGTCATCAGGTGGGCAGGGGTCCTTGTGGCCCTGAGCTTGGGTCACTTCCAGCAAGAGAGGCCCCAAAGCCGTATCCAAGGAGGCCGAGATGATGTTCCTGAAAAAGGGGACCAGGGTTAGGATTGGCTTGGCAAGAAACCCTGCAGCAATCAAAGACACAGAGAACAGTATCCTGCTGGTGATATACGCAGGTAACATATGCCTCCATTGGGCCGATGCAGAGGTGTGTATCCCCTTCCTCCCTCTGCTTCAAACAATGCTCCCCAGACCTAGCATAGATTCACTGCAGCTCCCCTACACAACAGATACTCCATGCCTTCTTAGAGTAGTTGGGGATCAGGGGATGGGGAATTGGAGAGGGCCCTGGTTATGTCCCTGTAGCTAGATGTGAAATGACTGCATCATAAATAAATAAATAAATAATCTGCTAAAACCTTCCAAGTGCTTTTCCCCATCATCAGCCCCTTTCCCAAGAAGGCTGCATCCGCACTATAGAAATAAGACACTTTGATACCACTTTAACTGCTCAGTGCTATGGAATCCTGGGATCTTACCTTTGGACACTTAGCCTTCTCTGCCAGAGAGCTCTGGTGCCACAACAAACTACAAATCCTAGGATTCCATAGGATGGAGTCAGAAGAGTTAACACACTTTAAAACTGGATTATTTCTGCAGTGTAGATACAGCCTGAGTCGGTTGAAAAAGGATAGAAGCACCCAAGTCTTGTTTTTACCCTCCTAATAATGG
>NW_024826596.1:945-1552 GCF_019175285.1 Sceloporus undulatus
CCAAGAAGGCTGCATCCGCACTATAGAAATAAGACACTTTGATACCACTTTAACTGCTCAGTGCTATGGAATCCTGGGATCTTACCTTTGGACACTTAGCCTTCTCTGCCAGAGAGCTCTGGTGCCACAACAAACTACAAATCCCAGGATTCCATAGGATGGAGTCAGAAGAGTTAACACACTTTAAAACTGGATTATTTCTGCAGTGTAGATACAGCCTGAGTCGGTTGAAAAAGGATAGAAGCACCCAAGTCTTGTTTTTACCCTCCTAATAATGGTTTTCCTTTAAAAGAATAAGTAGTTTGTTTTAGTCTCTAATCCTTATTTTTGTTGTTCTTGTTTGTTTGTTTGTTTCATTCTTGGTAATATGAGTTATTCTGGCCTGTCTCCTTCCTTCTTGCCTGAAAATCTATTAATAAGGAAACTGGGGAGACTTTAAAAACTCCCAAAGGAGCCACTTTTGGCCTTTTTTGGGGAACTAGCCTCCTCTTAGAAGCCAAAGCCCAATGTTTGTGAAGAAGAATAATAATGATTGTATTAAAATTATCCCCCCATTTCTGACCCCTTTTAAAACCCATGTTCCCCAGAAGGAGCAGAGCTGTGTAAT
>NW_024826597.1:0-1552 GCF_019175285.1 Sceloporus undulatus
GCCCTGGCCCAGTGCTAGGGAATCCTGGGAAATGGAGTTTATTGTGGCACCAGAGCTCTCTGACAGAGAAGGCTCAATGTCTCACAAAACTACATTTCCCAGAATTCCCTAGCACTGAGCCAGGGCAGTTAAAGCAGTCTTAGATTGGATTATTGCTGCAGTGTGTTTTGGACTCAGGTGACCCTTGGCAAGTCACACTCTCTCAGCCTCAGAGGATGGCAATAGCAACCCCTCTCTGAAGAAACCTGCCAAGAAAACCCCATGATAAGGTTGCTTTAGAGTTGCCATAAGTTGGAATTAAATTGAAGACACACATGAAGAACAGATAAAAGTCTGCAATTTTTTCTCAGGTTGTACATGGGAATGGGAGGCAGCGTGGTGCAGTGGTTTGAGTGTTGGGTTACAGCTCTGGAAGCCATGGTCCAGTGCCCCACTCCTCCATGAAACCAGCTGGGTCCCTTGGGCAAGACGTCACACTCTCTCAGCCTCAGGGAAGGCAATGGCAAACCTCCTTTGAACAACTCTTGCCAAGGAAACCCCAGGAGAGGCTCCCCAGAAGTCGACAATGACTTGGAGCCACTCCACAAAAACAACAAAGCCTCAAGAAAGGGACAGCATGTTTTAATGGCTGGAGCATTGGACTATGACCCAGGAGCCCAGGGTTCAAATGCCTTCTTGGCCACAGAAACCCACTGAGTGACCTTAGGCAAGTCACACTCTCTCAGCCTCAGAGAGAAGCACTTGCAAAACCACCTCTGAACAAATCTTGCCAAGAAAAGCCTGCAAAGGACTTCCCTTAGGGTTGCCATAAGTCAGAAACAACTTGAAAGCACACAATGACAAAAGTAACACCAGGGAGAAAAGAAAGAAAGAAAGAAAGAAAGAAAGAAAGAAAGAAAGAAGACGTGGGAGTTGTAGTCCTTGTTTCAGAGGGACTGGAGGGGCCTTACTGCAGGGCAGGACCCCTCCTCTTTCTGGCCCTGTGGATGCTGGTAGATCAAGTCCAGGAAATACACTGTAAATCCCATTGGCAAGAGAAACGGCTACTACTGCCTTTCAGATCCAGTTTACCCCAAATCCTTTATGAGGCCAGAAACCCCTTTGCTAAGAAGTGAACACCTCAGAAAGGCCCTATATCTCCCAAGGCCCGCTCCCTCCAGGACCTCATTCCACTCTTCCCTCAGTCTCTCTCTCTCTCCCCTGAAGTCCTCAAACTGCCAAGTGCTGAGGCAGAGGCAGCCATTTTGTGTTCCAGCGACCATTTTGTTTTCTGGCAGCGCTTTTGTGTTCCAGCGGCCATTTTGTGTTCTGGCAGCGCTTTTGTGTTCCAGTGGCCATTTTGTGCTGCTTGTGACTGTGGGGAATAATGTTCCAGAACCTTCTCTGAGGCCTCCGTTGAACAGAGGCTTCTCTTTCTCTCCTGAGGCTCCAGAGCGAGAAGGAGGCCAGGCTCCTTGAGCCAAAAGGAAGGAAGTGTGTCCCTTTCTGCCTCTGACTCTCCATTTTGGGGGGAAAGAAGGAAGGAAGGAAGGAAGGAAGGAAGGAAGGAAGG
>NW_024826598.1:0-617 GCF_019175285.1 Sceloporus undulatus
TGGGAACCATTGGAGAGGGGCATGGCCATGGAGGGGAGGGGGTTTTGGACTTCATCTCCCAGAAGCCTCAGCCAATCACCGCACACATGCAAATTTCCTTCCTACCTCAGTAGTCTACAGTCAATCTGAATAGACTTACAGAGCCTACAAAGGCTCCTCCTTCCTCTTTGTCCCTCAGCCAATCATCTTCCACATGCAAATTTCCTTCCTACCTCATAATGCTCTCCCTGACAGCTTGGCCAATGATCTGAGATTCTGGGAGCTGAAGTCCAAAACATCTGGAGGGCTGGAGTTTGAGGACCCCTGCTTTAAATGCTAAGACCTGACTTGGATGCCAGCATTATTGCAGAGGCCATAGGTCAGATGTCCAGTGACTCTGTGAATAAGATCATACTGGATCAATTTGAATCTGTGAGTACTAAGGAGGTGGTCAAGCTCCTTGGAAATGAGAAGAAGACAACTTGCCCTCTGGACCCTTGCTCTTCATGGCTGGTCCTCCAAGGAGAAGATGCACTTAGGACTCACCTGAGATATATCATAGATGCATCTCTTAGGGAGGGCTATTTTCCATCTTGCTTAAAAGAATTGATGTTATGGCCGTTTATGGAAAAGCCCTC
>NW_024826598.1:717-1552 GCF_019175285.1 Sceloporus undulatus
GAATCTGTGAGTACTAAAGATGTGGATAAGCTCCTTGGAAATGAGAAGAAGACAACTTGCCATTGGGGGGTTATAAGAAGGAAGGAAACCCCTCTTCTCCCCCCAAAGAAAGGCAGGGGGCCTGCTAGGCCTCTTCTCCCTCTTTCCTTCCCTGCCCCCTACTAGGAGGATTCCTTGGGTCCCAGGTACTTGGGGGGTTATTATGAGAATAGACACCGTGGGAACCATTGGAGAGGGGCATGGCCATGGAGGGGAGGGGGTTTTGGACTTCATCTCCCAGAAGCCTCAGCCAATCACCGCACACATGCAAATTTCCTTCCTACCTCAGTAGTCTACAGTCAATCTGAATAGACTTACAGAGCCTACAAAGGCTCCTCCTTCCTCTTTGTCCCTCAGCCAATCATCTTCCACATGCAAATTTCCTTCCTACCTCATAATGCTCTCCCTGACAGCTTGGCCAATGATCTGAGATTCTGGGAGCTGAAGTCCAAAACATCTGGAGGGCTGGAGTTTGAGGACCCCTGCTTTAAATGCTAAGACCTGACTTGGATGCCAGCATTATTGCAGAGGCCATAGGTCAGATGTCCAGTGACTCTGTGAATAAGATCATACTGGATCAATTTGAATCTGTGAGTACTAAGGAGGTGGTCAAGCTCCTTGGAAATGAGAAGAAGACAACTTGCCCTCTGGACCCTTGCTCTTCATGGCTGGTCCTCCAAGGAGAAGATGCACTTAGGACTCACCTGAGATATATCATAGATGCATCTCTTAGGGAGGGCTATTTTCCATCTTGCTTAAAAGAATTGATGTTATGGCCGTTTATGGAAAAGCCCTC
>NW_024826599.1:0-1552 GCF_019175285.1 Sceloporus undulatus
AATGCGATTTTTGGCTGCATCAATAAAAGTATAGTGTCTTGATGAACGGAAGTAATAGTGCTACTCTATTCTGCTTTGGTCAGGCCTCAACTGGAATACTGGGCACCACAATTCAAAAAGGATTTTGAGAAACTGGAGCATGTCCAAAGGAGGGCAACTAAAATGGTGAATGATTTAGAAACCATGCCCTATGAGGAACGCCTTAGGGACCTGGGAATGTTTAGCCTAGAGAAAAGAAGATTAAGATGTGATATGATAGACCTGTTCAAATATATGAAGGGATTTCATATTGAGGAGGGAGCAAGCTTGTTTTTGCTGCTCCAGAGACTAGAACGTGGAGCAATGGATACAAACTGCAGGAAAAGAGATTCCACCTCAACATTAGGAGGGACTTCCTGACAGTAAGGGCTGTTCGACAGTGGAACAAACTCCCTCGGAGATTTTGGTGGTGTCTCCTTCCTTAGAGGTCTTCAGAGGCTGGATGGCCATCTGTCGGGGATGCTTTGATTCCTGAATGGCAGAATGGGGTTGGACTGTTTGGCCCTTGTGGTCTCTTCTATCTCTATGATTCTAGGCCTCTGAGAGCCAGGAATGGAAGGCAGGAGCAAAGACAGAATACCTAGCTCTATGCAGAGAGGAAGGGACCTCTGGGAAGGGCCAGGAGAGGTGCCTTTTAGCTTGGGAGGCAGCCACCAACCTAACAGATTTTAACAACAACAACAACAACAATAAATTTTATATGTATTTCCCCCCCTCTCCCAACGGATCAAGGTGGTATTACAACCATAAAATAGCCACAAAACAACAATAGCATTCAATTTACACACAGTAAAACAACAAGTCACTTAAACTCAATTCGGAACAAATAAAAACATTGTTTAAAATGCACAATTGCGATCAGAAGTAGGATTTTTCCTTAAATACTTTAGAAGAGGTTGGGTGAGTAAACTTGTTGGAAGGGATCTGTCTTAAGTGCTTTCTTGAAAGCATCCAATGTGGTGATAAGACGGATCTCCTCCGGCAAGTTGTTCCCTAACTTGGGGGCCATGGCTGTGTATGCTTTGTGAGAAGTTGTTCTTAGCCTGACCTTTGGGTGATCTAATAGATTCTTCCCAGATGTTCTGAGATTGTGGGACAGATTGTGTAGGGAGAGGCGTTCCTTCAAGTAGCTTGGACCCAAGCAGTGTAGGACTTTAAAGGTAATAACCAACACTTTGTATTGTGCCCAGAAGCTAATTGGCAGCCAATGTAGAGATACTGGTGTTATATGGTCTGACCTAGATGTTCTGGTGACCAATTTGGTGCCACATTTTGAACTAACTGAAGCTTCCGGACTTGGTACAAAGGTAGCCCCATGTAGAGAACTGAACTTAAAAACTGAACTTGAAATCAGGCCCTTGTTTTAATACATATTAAGGGTTCCATTTAGCAATTATGAGCAATGTCTATGAAGAGAGGAAAGGGTAACACAAAAATTCCTTTTCCTCTCATGTTTCTTCTCCAACCTGAGTTTGCTTAGCTCCGTGGTTGATTCCAGAGGCCCTTTGTCACT
>NW_024826600.1:0-1552 GCF_019175285.1 Sceloporus undulatus
TATTCGTTCCGCTATTATACTTGCAAAAATTTTGTAGTCACAATTTAATAGGGATATCGGTCTATAATTTTGTTTATTTGCCTTATCCTTGTCTTCTTTCGGAATTAACACTATATTGGTCTCCTTCCAAGTGTCTGGGATTCCCTCTTCTCTTATCTTATTTACCGTCTCTAATAAGAGGTCTTCTAAATCTTGACTGAAGGTTTTATAAAATTCAGCTGGAAAGCCATCTGGGCCAGGTGATTTCCCATTTTTCATTTTACTAATTGCTTGCCTAATTTCGTCCTTTGTAATATTATTATTTAACTGTTTTCTCACTTCTTCCGTTATATTTAATTTTTCAATCTCTTTCAAATATGCTTGGATCTTTTTCTCTATCTCTTTACATTCTGGTTGCTTTTTATACAATTGTTGAAAATATTTCAGGAAGATTCTTTTAATGTCCTTTAGTTCCGTATATGTCCCTTGTTCTTCCTTTATTTCATATATCATACTTTTTTCTTTTTTCTTTCTTACTTTCGTGGCCAAATATCTGCCTATTTTATTCCCATATTCAAAATGTCTCTGTTTTAAAAATTTCATATTCTTACTTATTTCTTCATTTGATTTACTATCCAATTGTTTTTTCAAGATTGTCAGTTTTTTTTCCAACTTTTTGTTTTTTCCTTTAGATTTTATCAATTCTTTCTCTAGCTGCTGGATCTTTTCTGATATTACGATAATTTCATTTTTCCTCTCTCTTTTCTTTTCTGAACTTTTTTTGATTACAAATCCTCTTATCACTGTCTTCATTGCATCCCATATTACTTTTGTCTTAATATCTGGAGTCAGGTTCTCTTTCAGATAGAATTTAATCTGTTCTCTAATCTGATTCTTGATTCTTTCATCTTTTAATAAATTTCCATCCAGTTTCCATGCAAATTCCGTCCTTCTTTGTTTTAATTCTAATATGATTTGATTATGGTCTGAGATCTTATTAATCCTTATTTTTACATCTTTTATCTCGTGGATTATCTTCTTCGATATGAAAAACATATCTAATCTCGAGGCTGAATTATGTGGGTTTGAATAAAATGTATAGTCCTTTAAGTTTTTAAATTTATATCTCCATGGGTCGATTAGCGAGAAATATTCTTGTAATTCAAAAAATTTGTTGGGGAGTTTCCCCTGTTTATCTTGAATCTTCTTTTTAGATTGTCTGTCTAGTTTAGGTTCCAAAACGCCATTCCAGTCCCCCATATATATATGTTGTTCGTAGTTCTCCAAGTTTTCTAGTCGTTTAAGCAATTTCTTATAAAATTTCCCTTTATTTTGCAATGGACCATAAACATTTAATATCAGAGTCTTCTTTCCATTCCATTCAATTTCAATTCCAATATATCTTCCGTTTTCATCATTTATTTTTTCCTTGGCCGGGATATTATTCTTTACGTAGATAGCTACTCCATTTTTCTTTTTCTTGTCTGCGCTTATAAATATTTGTCCCAATTTAGGGTTTCTAATATACTTAATATCTTGTATTCTTATCCTAGTTTCTTGGATACTAATGATA
>NW_024826601.1:0-1552 GCF_019175285.1 Sceloporus undulatus
TATACATAGATGCCTCTTTTTTTCTTTGCTCTGGAATACTTGAAATAGTTGAAATAAATAAATAAGTAAAAATAAAAAAAATATTCATAATAGAAGTAAAAGGTTATTCCACATACTAGTAAAGACTATGCCCAGATTACTAGTGAGGGGCAACATACCAGTAGGCTACTATGTAAACATCATGTTCGACTAGCTAGGCCTTTGGCTCTCCCTCACAGATTCCTGTTTTCCCATAAGGTTCTCTGTCTTCATACCAGAGTTGGGTTGGATATATCTTGGACTGGTTATCTCAAACAGAGGATGCCTCACACAGAGGACTGTCCTCTTGCAGACCTTCAAACAGAGCAGGGCTCTACAATCTCTTCCACTCCAGTGGTGTTGAATTGTAGCCATCTTGACTAATGATAAGGCATGATGGGCATAATAATTCATCAACATACAAAAGGCCAAAGATTTTCGTACCCATGGAGTACAATCTTCATAGCACAGGTCACAGGGTCATGTTATATACTACGGTACTGAGCCCATTGTATAGAAATTGCTCCTCTAATGAGTTGATGAAGAAGGTGGCCAAAATGAATTAGAGGCTGTAGATAAAGCAAATTCACTCACCAATATGTTAACATTCAAAACAAGCCCTTAAATGGGGATCTTCTCCTTTCTCCATCAGAGTCCTAAAGCCAGAAACTGTGCTGGGATGGAGAGATGTGCCACTATAGGTCCCATTAAGCCAAACCTGAACAATGATGGACCCTGTCTAGAAGTTACATTAGGATACATGAAAGGACTCCTCTATCCTAAAACTTACCATGAAACAGATTTATGAAAGATTGGTCCACCCTAGCCCTATTGAAAGACAGCCATTTAAGACACACTGATTTAAAATCACACATTTGAGCAAGAAAACATGTCTGTCTGGGGAAGGACTAATCCACAGTTTCCTTAATTTTATTGCTAGTCCCACTTAGGCTAAACTCACTGAATCAATGGAACTTACATAGTGTTGACTTCCCAAGCTTCCATTGATTCAGTGAGTCTACTGTAGTTGGACTAACAATAGGATTTAGGACAGTAAGGGCTGTCAAAGTCTTAAATCAGAAAATTAATGGCTTACTGGAATATATACAACAGGCTATCCTCTTACCCTTGCTCAGTATTCAGTTGAGAGGCACTGAAAAGGGAGCACTGGATTTCAGCTGGTGGACAGAAGACAGGGAAGATTATTTTGGCTAACAATTTATCTTGATTGGACAGTTGTAGTTTTCACATATCTGAGAGATGAGAGCAAGGGAGATGCTCTGGCTGTTGAACTGTGGAGTTGCACATGACTCTATCTCCACTCCACCCCCAGACCCTCATCCACATTATTCACTTGAAATTCTGGGAGATGTTATCCAGAGATTTGGGATCAGCGCCACCAGTAAGCTGATGATGAAAATATTTTTTACTTTCTGTCTGTATCCAAAAAAGAGTCAAAATAGGAAATCAGGAAATCAGTAAGATGGGCTTACACTCCCCAAAGATGCAGGTTTGCAGTTTGGGTCTACTCCTG
>NW_024826602.1:0-1552 GCF_019175285.1 Sceloporus undulatus
TATGGAAAAGACTAAAAAATGAATTATATAGATGGAATAAACTACATCTCTCCTTTTTAGGCAGAATTGCGGCAGTAAAAATGAATACTTTGCCCAAAATCGCATTTCTTTTTCAGGCACTCCCGATTTGGATTTCAGAAAAAACTCTTAAAAGCTGGCAAAAAGATTTAATGAATTTCATTTGGGATGGGAAAAAACCAAGGGTTAAATTAAAAATCTTACAGGATCTAAAAGAGAGAGGTGGATTAATGGTTCCCAATATTAAATGGTACTATGAGGCTAATTGTTTAAATTGGTTAAGAGATTGGGTAAACTTAAAGGATAGAAGACTTTTAGAATTAGAAGGGGAAGGACTTAAATTTGGAATACACGCTTTTTTACTATATGAGAAGGAGAAAGCGGATCGGTCCATTAACAATCATTGTATCAGACAGCCATAAACGGAGGATAGTAACAGGGCTCCCTAAATGGGCTTCCCCTTTAGAAGCTATCTATAGAACAAAAATGGATAGAGAAGGGAATTGGATTACCTATGAGGATATTTTAAAACCTGATGGAAAGAAATTAGTCATTAAGACACTAGAAGAAGTGAACACAAAAGGATTTAATTTAAATTGGTTTGAATACCAACAAATTGGCTCCAAAACACAAGAAGATTTAAAAAGTTGGGATAGAATAGGCAGTAGTTCTGAAATGGATAAGATTCTATCATCTAAAGACAATTCTAAAGGTATGGCAGGTAAATTATATAAAGTTCTAATAAGTTGGGATTCTGAACAGGAGGTAATTAAAGAATCAATGATAAAATGGGCGATAGACTGTGGCCATACTATTAATTTAAGTCAATGGGAAAGGATCTGGAAATACAATATTAAATTTACAGCCGCTCAAAATTTTAGAGAAAATTGGTATAAGATGTTTTTAGATGGCACTTAACACCAGCTAAATTGGCTAAAATATATAAGAATACCAATTATAAATGCTGGAAATGCGATCAGGCTATTGGTTCATATTTTCATTGTTGGTGGACCTGTCCGAAAGTGAAAAAGTTCTGGAAAACACTAGTTAAAGAAATTAATGAGATTTTAGAAATTGATATAAAAATCACTCCTGACGCCATGCTATTAAGTATGTTTGAGGATGAATTAGATAAGAAATATGGGAAAATCCTAATGTATATGGTCTCTGCCACTAGGATCTTACTTGCAAAGAACTGGAGGTCGAAGGAAATACCCAAATTAGAAGACTAGTCTGTGTATTTGTATGATACGATGCAAATGGATAAACTCTCTTGCGAGATAAATGAAGACTCATGGGACTCAAGCTCGAAAGACTGGTGTAATGTATTAGTATATATTAAGAAGAAATGGGGTGATATAATTTTATAAATATACTTTGTCTTTATCTGGGAATTCTGATTATTATTTTAGAATTATTATTATAATAATATTAGAAGAGATAGGCTTGGATTAGAAGAACAAGAGAATCGGTACGTTTTTTGATATAGAATTATAACAGGCATATTCACTGATCCTTTTCATTTTTAATGAAA
>NW_024826603.1:0-1552 GCF_019175285.1 Sceloporus undulatus
TCAGAGGGGGCCCTAAGGCCTGGTCTTAGATTGCAGTCCTCAGCATCCTGAGCTCAGACTGCTGGAAGCTGCAATCCAGCCAAGTATCATAGCTCTTAGGGATCCTTGGCTGAGGGTTGGTTGAAGGGCCCTATGCAGATCCATGGATGCTCATGTCCCATTTAATACAGTGGGCTAGCCCAGTGGTGTCCCTTCTACAAAGTGATGAAATTCAATACTTTTTGCAATATATATATATATTGTGGGTCCTCCATATCCTCTGGAGTTTGGTTGTCATTTGCCTTCAAGGAGTTTCCATCTTACAGAGACCCTAATGTGAAACTATCCTGAGGCTTTCTTGGCAAGACTTGTTCAGGGGAGGTTTGCCATTGCCTGAGTCTGAGGCTGACAAAATGTGGGTTTCATGACCAAGTTGGGAACTGGACCCACTGTTCAACCCTCGAATCGCGATGCCATGCTGGCTCTTAGATATTTGGATAAAGACTGCCATGTGAAAGCAAACCAAGAAATCCCTCTGCATCCCTTGGGCTGCATCCGCACTGCAGAGATGATCCCGGTTGTCGCGATTTTAACTGCGATGGCTCAGTGCTATGGATAGGTTTGATTTATTCCGGCACATAGCCAGCATCGTAAAAAAATGAAATAAACAGATTTACTTACATAAATTACCAGAATTATATTAAAAGGCAGAAACATATATTACCAGACAACTGGTAAAATACACGTTTTCAAATACGAACGCTATCCATTCGTGATTTATGACATTGGTCTTCACAACTAAGAGCTCCCTCAGAGGCCTTTATTAGCTTTACTCAAAAGAGATGAAAAGTTGCTTCGACGGCAAAATATTATTAGACTATAATCTGTTGAAACACTTCCACTCATATTTGTTGAGACTTTTTAGAGGTTTTGCAGATAGCATTCTTATTTTGTCAATCGATTTATGTAAATCAATCTGTTTATTTTTTACTATCCTGGCTATTTGCCATAATAAATCAGATCAAATCAAATCAATCATTCATTCAATCAATCAATGCTTTGATACCATTGAATTTTTACTTTGCCGTGGCACCAGAGCTCTCTGATAGAAAAGGCTACATGTCTCACACAACTATAACTCCCAGCATTCGGTAGCATTGAGCCATGGCATTTAAAGTGGTGTTAACCAGGATTATTTTTGCAGTGCGGATACAGCCTTAGGCCAGACTGGAGAACTGTAGGAATTTGGGGCTGCATTCCTGGGACCGTGGCATAATGGATTCTCTGATCACATCCCCCAAAATCAATACCCCACCAATGTTGAGAGATCCATTGAGGATGGCATATAGTCTGACATTTAGTGCTATCCAACATGATAGTCTTAATTTGACGGAAGAGTTTGGCACCTTGGATCCTTGTTTAAAAGCTCAGACTATGACCCAGTGACTCCTGTTGGTATAAGAGCCACTGCTGCTCAGATGGAGAGGCACTTTATGTTCTGACTATCTGTAAGGAAGTTGGCAATAGACTCTTTGACACAGAAAATCACCACTGATGGGTTATGATGCATGTG
>NW_024826604.1:0-1552 GCF_019175285.1 Sceloporus undulatus
CTACTTGGAAGTAAGCCCTGCCTCCACTTTGGCCCCACTTTGGAGGACGTCCTGCCCCCCCCCCCAAAAGAGTCTTTGGAGACTTCACTAACCCCTCTCTCTCTCTTTGCCCCCTCTTTTCCCTTTCTCTTCGCCAGAATGCCTCCTCTCCATATTAAAACGTGAAGGCATTCATTTAAGGGGGAGCTCCGGAAGCAAATGGGGCCAAATTGCAGCACGGCATCATGGGAAATTTGCAACCCGGGGGTTTTGCGGTGGTGTTCAAGAGCACAAGCAAATTGGAATTCCACACCAGACCAATTCACAATGAGTTCGAACAAAGCTTCAATGCGAATCCCATCAATCCACTTATTTAGCGAACTCGCCAAAATGAGTAGCCAGTAAGGATTCAGTTCGGAAGCCCCTCAGAAGCACCACACAAACATCTCCCACTGAAAGGAACCAGGTGTGAAAATACATGAACGTTATGACGTTAATTCGCATCGTTCGACCAACACTCACTCCAATTTTTAGCTCCAAAAACCTCAGTGTGATAAATGCCAGTGTTTCTGGTCCCTGAATAAGTGAGAGTCCCACAATTTTTCTCTCTCTCTCTTCGTTCTGCTGTCGTCCGTTTTCTTCTCAGACACTTGTTTTGTGCCTTTTGCATTTCTTTATTCATCAATATAGGTCCATCATTATTGGAATAATTCAATTCCTTTTTAATGCACTTTTTCTATGTTTTTAATTTTACTGTTTTTTAATGTTGTGAAGCCACTCTGAGTCCCAGTTCTGGGGAAACAGCGAGATTCAAATAAATAAATATAATAATAATAATAACAATAATAATACACACTGCAGAAATAATCCGGTTTGAGAGACCCTTAATAGTCCTAGGTGAGTGCTAGGGAACTATGGGAAACTATACTTTGCTGTGGCCTCAGAGTTCTCTGACAGAGAAAACCCAATGGTTCACCAAACTACAGTTCCCAGAATGCCCCAGCATTGACCCAGGGCACTTAAAGTGGTCTCAGAAAGGATGATTTCTGCCATGTGTTTTGGACCATAGCTCCCCAAAACCCCATTCAGTTCTTTACTGTAACTATCTCTAGGAGACAGAGACATCTATGAACTTGAACCACTAACAAAGGAAAGCAAATATGATCAAACAGGGAGCACTGAAACCTGGTGGGATGAGTCTTATGAAGTGAAAGGACTAATAGAGAGGTATAACCTTCCAAAGAGAAATAGGCCAAAAAGGAAAGGAGGAGGAATAGCTTTATATATCAGGGATGATGACACCTGAGAAACGATTCAGGGCTTAAATCCTGGAGGCCGGATGGAGAGCATCTGGATAGAAACTAAAGGGAAAGAAGCAATTGGGATGTTATTGTGGGAGTCTATAAAGAGCCCCAAGTCAGACGGAGGAATCGGAGGATGGCTTTCTAGAACAGAGGTCCATAGACTCAGAAAGGAGAGATGGAGAAGTGATGATGGGAGACTTCAACTATCCTGATATTTGCTGGAAGTCAAACTCAGCCAAAACCTCAAGGTCCAGCCAATTCCTCACTTG
>NW_024826605.1:0-1552 GCF_019175285.1 Sceloporus undulatus
TGAAACCCCTCTTTTTTATGGTACTTGGAGTTCAACCACATCTGGAGTGGGGCACAGAATCAAGAAGCCCGGCAAACCTGGTGCCCCAGAAGCTGTGGCACAAAAGAACTAGTGGGAACTACAATGTCTAAGATCAAAATCCACTTCCATAGTGAGAACTAAGCATTGGCCCTGATCGATTCAGCCACCCAGTGTCAACATGATTCACAAACCAGTTTAAATGTAAGTGGGAATGACCCCTTTGTATTACAGGGACAAATAAGATAAGATATAATTCCCTACCTACACATTGCTCTTGCTGTAGGTGCTTACCTGGCTTGGGCCCAGAGTACTTAAAGGACCGCCTCTCTCCATACAATCCGCCCCGCACACTCAGATCTACTGGGCAGCATCTGCTAAGAGTTCCAGAGACCAGATTAGTCAACACCACCAGAAGGGCCTTTTCCACCTCGGCCCCTACACTCTGGAACTTGCTGCCCATCGAGCTCCGTTCAGCAACCTCCCTGGCCCAATTTAAGAAGGGGCTGAAAACGTTCTTTTTAAAACAGGCTTACCCCTGATACTTCCCCTGAGAGCCCTCCCCCCTCTGTTAGCAACTTACGATTTGGCACAAGTTCTTTTATTGTTTTAATTGTATTGTTTTTAAATTGTAAATTGTATTGTATTGAATGTAGTTTTATTGCTGTAAACCGCCCTGATGTTTCGAAGGGCGGTATATAAATAAAGTTTTTATTATTATTATTATTATTATTATTATTATTATTATTATGGGGTGAGCTCCCATCAATAGTCTCAGCTTCTGCCAACCTAGCAGTTTGAAAGCATGCAAATACAAGTAGATAAATAGGTACCACTGTGGGAAAGTAACAGTGTTCAGTGCAGTCATGCTGCCACATGATCACTGGAGTCATCTTCGGACAACGCTGGCTCTTTGGCTTAGTAACAAAGATGAGCACCACCCCCTACAGTCAGTTACGACAACATTCATGTCAAGGGGAAAACTTTACCTTTAAAGAAACTAAGGGCTGCCCCAGAAGCATGGACAATTGTTCCTCCCTGTTCATGGACTTGGAGCTCACAGTTTTGGTCCTTCAGACAGCAAGCGAGGAGGGACAAAAAGGCATGTGCTCTGGAGCATGCTGCCATTATAACCAATGGGGCTTGGATATCCACAATATTTTGAATTCGCAGGGAGGGGGTCTGGAACAGATCCCCCATAAATCAGGAGGGACAAGTGTATTCTCACCATATCGCTCTTTGGGTTTTGCCAATTGTTGCTGCCTCTGTGTCCACTTGTTCCATTCTTTTGGGGGGCTGTTTGTTGCGATTTCTTGGATATACACTATAGTTCTTTAAGCATTTATTTTAAACTAGGTGTCAGCTGGTGCGGGATACTTCCATCCCCTCTATACTCTATATTGGACAAACAGAACAGTCTCTGTGCAAGAGGATTAATGGACACAAATTATTATTATTATTATTATTATTATTATTATTATTATTATTATTATTATTAACCTTTATTTATAAAGTGCTGTAAATTTACACAGCG
>NW_024826606.1:0-1552 GCF_019175285.1 Sceloporus undulatus
CTGGCTTCAGGACGGGATACAGAGTCAAGATTGCTATGGTCTCCTTAGATGATCTCCGCTTGAGCATCATCAGGGGAAGTATGACCCTTTTGGTGCTTTTGGACCTCTCAGTGGCTTTCGGTACCGTCAACCATGGTGTCCTTCTGGAAAGCCTGAGGGAATTGGGGATCGGGGACACTGCGTTGCGTTGGTTTTGGTTCTATCTCAGAAGCAGATTCCAGATGGTGATGCTTGGGGACAGTTGCTCCTCCAAAAGGGATCTTACATTTGGCATCCTTCGTCGCATCATCCTCTCCCAAATGCTATTTAACATCTACATGAAACCTCCTGGAGAGATCATTTGGAGGTATGGGATGGGGTTTTATCAGTACGCTTATGACATCCAATATCTCTCCATGCCCCAGACTTCAGCATGAACTAAGGAAGGCATCTCCCCTCTGAATGTATGTCTTGAGGGAGTAATGGGCCAGATGAGGAAATCAGATTGAAAGTGAATCCATTTAAGACAGAAGTACTTGTTGTTGGAGCCTCTAACCCAGGTATGGAGGTTTGTCTACCGCTCCTAGACAGGGTCACAGTTCCTCTAAAGGACTGTGTTTGCAGTTTGGGGGTGCTCCTGGTTCCTTTGCTCCAGATGTCAGCTCAGATAGATGCGACGGCCAAGAGTGCCTGTTATCAGCTTCGGTTGATACGCCAGCTGCGCCCTTTCCTGGAACCTGAAGACCCAAAAACTATGGTTCATGCACTGGTAAGTTCACATCTTGACTTCTGCAATGCGCTCTACATAGGGCTACCCTTGCAGTAAGTCTGGAAACATCAACTAATTCAAAATATGGCAGCTCACTGTGACAATTTATTTATTGATTGATTTAGGTTCAGGTGAGCTTTATTTATAAATTCACATACATTTATACATTTGCGATTGTACTTTCCAGTTATTTATAACTTCTGTCAGCATCTCTTGAACATACACGATATTCACAGATTGATCATATTTACAACTTCCAATACCTTCCAATACATGTTCGATTTATTATCTTGGCATCACCTATATATTCTGTACTGATATTTTGCCCTTTCCTGTATTTTCCTCTTACATTAGAAAAGAGGTAGAGAGCAAACTCTTCAAGTATCTTTATTTTATTTTCTGGAGTGAGATGGGCTTTTCCAACTGACTCACTTCTAATTAGTATTAACTATTAATAAGTCCTCCTTTCTGGGAATGGCTCAAGCCCTTAAAGGCTCAGGGCCCTTCCTCCTCCTCCGTTTTCTCCTCTGGAGGGACTGAGCATGCTCAGTGGCAGCCAGGGCAGCCATCTTCCTTCAGGGCAGAGGGGCTTCAGGGGCTGCTACTGAGCATGCCCAGATCTCTTGAGCAGCATGCTCAGTACTCTCTCTCCCTCCCTTGGTGTTTCCATGGCGACAACAGACTGTGCCTGGCAACAGTGAAGGAGGCCATTCACCTCAGAGGCACAAAGACACTCCTTTGGGGGGATGACATCACTGGTGGGCAATCGTCCAATCAGAGGGCAGCTGTTGGGGAAGAAGCTTC
>NW_024826607.1:0-1552 GCF_019175285.1 Sceloporus undulatus
AATCCCTGTCCCTCCTACCATCCCTGGCTATTTTGTGTTCTGGCATCTATTTTGTGTTCCAGGGGCCATTTTGTTCCAGAAGCTTCTGTGAGGCCTCAGTTGAACAGAGGCTTCTCTTTCTCTCCTGAGGCTCTAGAGTCAGAAGGAGGCCAGGCTCCTTGGGCCAAAAGGAAGGAAGTGTGTCCCTTTGTGTCTCTTTTCTGAGAGGGTTTTCTTATTACAAAGCTCTGCTCCTTCTGGGGAACATGGTTTTAAAAGGGATAAGAAATGGGAGGATAGTTTTAATACAAGCCTTATTCTACTTCTTCACAGACATTGGGCTCTTCTTCTAAGAGGAGGCTAGTCCCCCAAACAAGGCCAAAAGTAGATCCTTTGGGAGGTTTTTAATGTCTCCCCAGTTTCCTTATTAATAGATTTTGAGGGAAGAAGGAAGGAGGCAGACCAGACCATCTGATATTACCAAGAATGAAACAAACAAACATACAAACAAACAACAACAAAAATAAGGATTAGAGACTAAAACAAACTACTTATTCTTTTTAAAGGAAATCCATTATTAGGAGGGTAAAAACAAGAATTGGATGCTTCTATCATTATAAAACCAGCTCACGCTGTATCTGCACTGCAGAAATAATCCAATTTGAAACCGCATTAACTCTCCTGGCTCCATCCTGTGGATTCCTGGGATTTGTGCCATAAGAGCTCTTTGGCAGAGAAGGCTAAGTGTCCCAAAGGTAAAATCCCAGGATTCCATAGCACTGAGTATTTAAAGCGGTTTGAGAGTGCCTTGTTTCTATAGTGCGGATGGAGCCTTCTTGGGAAAGGGGCTGATGCTGGAGAAAATCACTTGGGACCTCTGGAGGTTTCAGCAGATTGTTTGTTTGTTTGTTTGTTTGTTTATGATGCACTCATCTCACATCTAGCTACAGGGACATAACCAGGGCCCTCTCCAATTCTGCATCCCCTAAACCCCCACCAATTTAATAAGGCATGGAGTATCTGTTGTGTAGGGGAGCTGCAGTGAGTGTATGCTAGGTCCAGGGGGCTTTGTTTGGTGCAGAGGGAGGAAGGGGATGCCCACCTCTGCATTGGCCCAAAGGAGGCATGTGTCACCTGCGTATGTCACCAGCAGGATGCTATTCTGTGTCTCTTTGAGTGCTGCAGGGTTTATTGTTAAGCCAATCCTAACCCTGGTCCCTTTTCTCAGGAACTTCAACTCTGCCTCCTTGGACACAGCTTTGGGGCTTCTCTTGCTGGAAGTGACCAAGTGCAAGGGCCACCAGGACCCCTGCCCACCTGATGGCCAACACAGAGGCCAAGCGAAGGGAGTTGGTCTCCAACAGAAAGAGGTTTCCAAGATACAACAACTCTTTGGTAAGTTGCCATGCTGACTATTAGTTTCATCTGTGTCTGGGCCGGCTCATGAAAGCAAGCGGAGAACATACTGTCCCAGTTTGGCAGAGAGAGTCCTGATTAATCCTCTTTCACCTCATCTTTTCTGGGGCTTTGAAAATGTCCTATTTCTCTCTTCTTCTCCCACTTTCCCCATTCT
>NW_024826608.1:0-1552 GCF_019175285.1 Sceloporus undulatus
CTCCATGGCCCCCAACCCAAACCCTCCCTGCCCTCACAGCCTCGCCTACAGGGGAACTCTTCGCCAACAGGGGAGTTTTCAGGGCTCTCTTCCAATCCTAGTGGTCGAACATTTGCATGGCCCCACCCTTGACCACGCCCACTAGTCCTCTGGGCTTCAGCTCTCTCCCCTTCTGAGTTCCACAGCCCCTGGGAGGGAGGCGGAGCTTCAGCCTCCAGGGAAGGAAACAGCTCTAACTGCAGCCCAAGGCACTGGAATTAGAAGACCGACTAAAGAAATAACATTTTCTACTCTCTCCCCATTGGTTCAAAATTAGCATGGCCCCACCCCCAGTCCCTCCCAGCACTTTCTGCCCTCTCTCCGCCTTCCATTGGGTCTCTGTCTCTGGGAGGGAAGGGCCTCAGCCTTGAGTCTGGCAGGAAGAAGGAGGGAAGCAGCACCACCTGGAGGCAGGAAGGCTCTATGCAGGAGAAGTAAGGCAGCTTCATGGAGATTAATTAAAATTGTATATAGATAGGTAGATCTCTCTCTCTCTCTCTCACACACACACACACTAACAGTGTAATCATGAGTCGTCTTGGTTCTTTATCTCTGGTGCCAGAACAAACTACACTTCCTAGAAATCCACAGCATTGAGGCATGGCAGTTCCCTCTCTGGCTTTGCTTCGCGAACGAAGATTCAGGAAGGACTCATCCTGCGCTTTGTAGAAGCAGCGCATTGGTGACTGAAAAGGCCAATTCGGGATAAACAGGTCCAGTTGCAGAAAGCACAGCAGAAAGTCTTCTTGGGTGATGTTTCCAGGTTGCAGTTCTTGTTAGAGTATATTTCTAATTGTATTGAAAATGTTCAGATGTGTCAATGGTTAACTAAGGTTTAAAATGGTTCCTATTGCAGCCCAGAAAGCCTAGGCCTGGAAGAGCAAGTCTTCAAGGTCATCGGCTGAGACATAATCTAAACCAAATGTATGATTGTTATGCTCTTGTGTAGTATGGTGACTTCATGAGAAAGAGGTGGGAAAGTTGATCTTATGAGAGAACAAAGACTGATGTCACATTCAAGTTTTTCTTCTAGCATGGACTCTGAAAGAGAATAGATGTGTAGTAGTTTGCTGTGCATAGTGTAAATAGCAACAAAGTCAATAAACCCTCATTTGAGTGAAAATCTGTGTGGAAGTTACAGTACTTTGATATTGAGTAGCTGAGAAGACTGCATCTGTTCCAGTTGGTACCAGTCCAGAACCACCGGTAACAAGAGACATCAACCATCCCAAAGATCTTTTGCTCTAACAGTTCTTTCTGTGTTGTCGTTTCTCTTTGAGACTCATTCGGCGTGAGCTTTCGAAGAAGGCTGCAGCGTCATGGATAGTGCGTCTCCATGCCTCCCGATGTGAGGCCAGGGAGGACCATTGTTGGTGATCTATCTGGCCAAGCCTGAGATGTTGTTTCAGGGAGTCCTTGTATCTTTCCTTTGGGGCGCCCCTCTTACGCTCTTGACCCATGGCGAGTTCACCGTAGAATACTATTTTTGGGAGGCGATGGTCCTCCATCCTAG
>NW_024826609.1:0-1552 GCF_019175285.1 Sceloporus undulatus
TATTTGTAGCTCTATTTCTATTATCTTATTTTTAACTTTGTTCCCCTATTCTTCTATTGATTCTATAGAATATTCATATTTTAACAACATTTTATGTTTCTATTCAAGAATAAATATCTATTCAAGAGCATAAACTGATATTCAATCTTTAAACACAATTATACTATTTTCTCCTTTTTCTTCCGATAGATAATTTATCACCAAAGCCCAGTCCTTATTAAATTGATCAGTGTCACCGTCACGTAGTAGTATTGTCAGTTTATCCATTTCCATGAATTCATAGATTTTCTTGATCCATTCTGCCTTTGATGGTTCATCCTTATTTTTCCATTTTTTTGCCAGGATTTGCCGTGCTGCGGAGGTTAAATAAAATATTATTTTCCCAGCTTTTGTTTCCAGTTCTTTATTTGTCATTCCTAATAAGAATAGTGTTGGCTCAAATTCAATCTCCATCTTGACAATTTTTTGTAGTTCTTTATGTATGATAGTCCAGAAGGTTTTTGCTCGGTAACAGTCCCACCACATATGCTTCATTGTGCCCTTATGTTTCTGACAGTTCCAGCATGTATCTTTTGTGTTTTTATAAATTTTTGCTATTTTTTCCGGTGTGAGATACCATCTATACTGGATTTTATAATAGGACTCTTTTATCTCGTAACTAAGTGTGTGTTTGATTCTTTTGTTCCAATTTTTTTCCCATTGTTCAAGTAAAATTGGTTTCCCGAAATCTTGCGCCCAACTGATCATATATTGTTTAATTGTTTCTCCTTCCATTTCTAATTTTAGAATTAATTTATAAAGTTTTGAAATTCGATGTTGGGTCTCTTGAAATAAGAGTTTTTCTACTTCTGTTTCTTCTATCTCTATTTGATTTAATTTTCCATCCAATTTATATCTTTCATTAATTTGTCTATATAAGAACCAATTATAATTCATACCTTCTTGTTTTATTTCTTCTGGAGTCTTTAGCCTGTGTCCCTTATTTTCTTTCACAATAAGGTCCATATATGTAATCCATTTATTTTTCACCATTCTTTCTCGTCTGTAAAAGGCTTCATTAACAGAGGTCCATCTTGGTATCTTTGGTATTAAACGTGATTTATATTTTAGCCATACGCGAATTAAGGATTTTCTTACAAAGTGGTTTTTAAATTCTTTGTTAACTTTAAGTTTATCATATATTAAATAAGCATGCCAGCCGTGTAATAATCCATATCCTTCTAATTGTAATAATTTTTCTTCTTTTAATGTTATCCAATCGCTTATCCAATCTAGGCAGCATGCGTAGTAGTAAAGTTTATAATTTGGAAAATTTAAACCACCTTGTTCTTTTATATCTTGTAAAACTTTTAGTCTGACGCGTGGTTTTTTTCTGTTCCAAATAAATGTCGTTAAGTCCTTTTCCCATGCTTTAAAAGGCGTATCATTTGTGATAATGGGGAGAGTTTGAAATAGGAATAATATTTTAGGCGTAACATTCATTTTAATTGTTGAGATTCTTCCAGTCCATGATAGATTCAATTTTTCCCATCTCTTTAAGTCTTGTTTGATT
>NW_024826610.1:0-1552 GCF_019175285.1 Sceloporus undulatus
CAATGAGGATGAGTGATTCAGTTTTCTTCCACTTGTTTGTGATCAAGGACTTTGCCATACGGAAGCCATGTTGAGAAGGAAAGGCCTATATCTATGCTTAGAGTGAAAGTTCATCTCAAACTGGAAAGACCTGTTTTTCTCTTAATAACTGGACAGAACAGCAGCCTAACAAAACAAAACATTGAAGACTCGCCTGCCTAGTACTTAACAAAAGACAATCAAATAGCACTGCACTAAGTAGCTGAGTAGTTGGACATCACTCCTCCTAACTACAACAACATATACATCCACTCTCACGTACAATAGCCAAAATTTAATTTCACTGCAATTCTCCTGTCCAGCATTACACACAATATAGCCAGGTGGCAATCACTAAATGTAAGAGAATTAAGATCAGATCAGTTCAAACGAAGAAACATAATAGCCAGGACAGTCCTATTTCCATATGTCATAGCTGTCTAATATGATTTGAAGCTATTGTATTGATTGTTGCATGCTGATAATGTGTTGTTCTAACTCCTCTAATTAGAATATTTTTAAAGTAACAAGGATCCACGCCTGATATGCTTTGTACACTTCACTTCATGTACAAAGACTTTGTTGTTATCAACCGCATTTGAGTCACTTTAGACTCATGGGGACCCTATGTATGAGAGACATCACCCTATCCTCAACTGTCCTGCTCATCTCCCACAGATTCTGCCTAAGACCAGTATCTTACATTTCCCTCTGTTAAAGTTCATTTTGTTAGTTTTGGCCCAGCTTTCTCATCTATTCAGGTCATTTTGAATTTTGATCCTGTCCTCTGAGGTATTAGGTCCTCCTCCTAATTTGGTGTCATCTGTCAATTTAATAAGCATGTCTTCTATTCATTTTGATTTTGATTCATGGGCATGGCATCTCTGTTTGAGTCTATCACTCTGGAATGCAAGCTGCCTCTTCTCCTGTTGCCCTCCACTTTACAGTTACATTGGACAGTTGCCTCTCCACATCTGCAGCTTTGACTTTTGCGGATTCAAATTATTTACTGATTTGATGAATACGTCCCCTCAAGGAATCTCTCGGTCCTCCAGCGCAGCTGTGCCAGATAATGACCATAGAATCACACTGGAGGACCTAGAGATTCCTAGAGAAACCACTTCTTTAGGCATCTGTAGGTCCTCCAGCATGATTCTATGATCAATTTCTGGCACATGTTGACCACAAAGTCGTACTTAGGAACTTGGGAGATTCCTGGAGAGGAGTTCTCTTGGGTAAAAAAAAACAATTGGCTTTTTAAAAATTTGTGCTATTTGTCCATTCATGGGGGTCCTTCACGCTTCACCCCTAACCCCTGAAAATATGGAAGGACCACTGTAGTTTTTTTCTAATGAGCCCTGTCTAGTCATGTACAAAGGAGGGCACAACATTTTCGTCCAGCAGCATCCCCCAATGCAATTGTGGTGATCAAAAAATTGTCTGTTTCTATGAAAAGATTGATCAGTCCCTTTGTGTAACCAAATCACCATCATGTTACTTTGGATTCCACTCAAAACGACAATTTTAATTTACA
>NW_024826611.1:0-200 GCF_019175285.1 Sceloporus undulatus
GACTACAACTCACAAGTCTTCTTCCTTCCTTCCTTCCTTCCTTCCTTTCTCCCTATCTGGTTTGTGATGTGTGATTAAGCCCTGTTAGTGGTGTTATTTCTCTTGTTGTTGTTATGTGCCCCCAAGTAGTTTCTGACTTATGGCGACCCTAAAGGAAGCCCTTCGCAGGCTTTTCTTGGCAAGATTTGTCCAGAAGTGGT
>NW_024826611.1:300-1552 GCF_019175285.1 Sceloporus undulatus
AACATTATTTCCCACAGTCACAAGCAGCACAAAATGGCCGCCAGAACTCAAAATGGCTGCTGGAACACAAAACGGCTCCCTCTGTCTGAGCGCTTGACAGTTTAAGGCCTTCAGGGGAGAGAGAGAGAGAGACTGAGGGAAGAGTGGAAGGGGGTCCTGGAGGGAGGGGGCCTTGGGAGATATAGGGCCTTCCTCAGATATTCGGTGTTCGCTTCCTAACAAAGGGGTTTCTGGCCTCATAAAGGATTTGGGGCAAACTGATCTGAAAGGCAGTAGTAGCCTTTTCTCTTGCCAATGGGATTTACAGTGTATTTCCTACACATGATCTCCCAGCATCCACATGGCCAGAAAGAGGAGGGGTCCTGCCCTGCAGTAAGGCCCCTCCAATCCCTCTGAACCGAGGACTACAACTCCCACGTCTTCTTCCTTCCTTCCTTCCTCCCTATCTGGTTTGTGATGTGTGATTAAGCCCTGTTAGTGGTGTTACTTCTCTTGTTGTTGTTATGTGCCTCCAAGTAGTTTCTGACTTATGTCAGAAGGGAAGCCCTTCGCAGGCTTTTCTTGGCAAGATTTGTCCAGAAGTGGTTTTGCAAGTGCCTCCCTCTGAGGCTGAGAGAGTGTGACTTCTTGCCTAAGGTCACTAACTGGGTTTCCGTGGTCCAAGAGGGCATTCAAACCCTGGGCTCCAGGGTCATAGTCCAATGCTCCAAGTTGTGAAATAATTGCAGACTTTTTTCTGTTCTTCATGTGTGTCTTCCTCTTCAAGTCGATTCCAACTTATGGCAACCCTAAGGCAACCTTATCATGGGGTTCCCTTTCCAGGTTTCTTCAGAGAGGGGTTGCCTTTGCCATCCTCTGAGGCTGAGAGAGTGTGACTTGCCAAGGGTCACCTAAGTCCAAAACACACTGCAGCAATAATCCAAAGTGAGACCCCTTTAACTGCCCTGGCTCAGTGCTAGGGAATTCTGGGAAATGTACTTTTGTGACACATTGAGCCTTCTTTGTCAGAGACCTCTGGTGCCACAACAAACTCCAATTCCCAGGATTCCCTAGCACTAGCCCAGGGCAGTTAAGGCGCTCTCAAACTGGACTATTGCTGCCATGTGTTTTGGACCTTTCTTGGCCGCAAACTGTCCATAGCCTGCAATGCATCTCCTAATTCTGTTGGCAGTCCCTCCCTCCCAACACTTTCTCATTTCCCCCCAAAACCAGCGCAAAGCTGGAAGATGGAAAGAGGTTTTAAAGCAGCATT
>NW_024826612.1:0-1552 GCF_019175285.1 Sceloporus undulatus
TTGGCTGCTCGTATCGCCTCTCCGTAGTCCTCCAAAAGGCGGTCTAGGAGAGCCTTGTCGGCTAAGCGTAGGTGTTTCCGCCAACGGTGCTCTAGCCGTCGCAGAACCCGCTTCCTCGCCTGGAGATCTTCCGTGTACCAGGGCTTACGTTTGGAAGCAGGCCTGAGAGGGCGCTTGGGAGCGATACTGTGTATAGCCCTAGAGAGACTGGTATTCCAAATACCAGTCAGGGCATCAACAGAATCTCCGTCATTTCCAACCATGTTCCCCTCTAAGGCTTCCTGGAACCTTCTGGGTTCCATCAGCCTTCGAGGGTGGACCATCTTAATAGGCCCACCACCCCCGGGGGGGATCTGGGTAGAGACCTTGATTTTTGCCTCCATGAGGAAGTGATCTGTCCATGACAGGGGGGAATTATTAGTTATTTCCGCCCACGGATTTTCCGCATCCATACAAAAAACCAAATCCAGTGTATTACCCGCAGAATGCGTAGGACTCGAGATCAGCTGGGACAGGCCCATGGCTGTCATGGTATCCATGAATTCCCGAGCCGCACCGGATGGAACATAGTTGGTTGCGAAGGGGATGTTGAAGTCACCCAGGACTAGCAGCCTTAAATGAACTTTAAAAAGTTCATTAAGACATATCTCTTTCTTTAGCATTCCAGCAATCTCTTGTTAATTTAATTGTTCAGCAACTGCTCTAACTGCTTCTGCCCTATTTTTAATAATTGTTTTAATAATTGTTTAAGAATTTAATTGTATTTTATTGTGGATGGGAGGAATTGGGAGGGTTTGGGACACAACAATGACAAGTTGTTATTGTGTTTTACGAGTGCTTTTACTGTTAGCCGCTTTGATCTGTTTTTGGAAGCCTTTAGAAGCCTTTGAGGCACCCTGGTCACGTGTGAGGGTTGCCTAGTAGGCGGAGTGCCCACACAGATGGTAACCCTTGCAAGTGATGAGGGTGCCGCAGCTGCAGCGCACCCACCAGACGCGGCGCATAACGATGATGTTGCAGATGTGCCACCTCCAAACAGGGCGGCGCAACTGCAACGTACCCGTTCCATCACTGGCTCTTTGGGGTGGCAGAAGTGCACCACAAAAAGGAGCCGCTTCCGTGCGCTCCTTTTTTGCTCTGCAATAGCGCTGCTCAATTTGGTTGTTGTGGCGCTTCTGCAGAGGAAAGAGTGGCGCCGGGGACGCACCTCTTTCTGGCGGCCTGTACCCCGCCTTAGTATGTTTCACAAGTTTTGTTGCTTGTAAATATTTGTATTTGTCAAGTCTCTTAATTGTATCTGTGTTATTGTTGTTGGTCCTATGTGTTGTTGTTTTTTCTTTTTAGCACCAAAGTTAAAAAAATACAGTGTCCTGAAATCTAGAAAGTATATCCAGGAGAAGGTGTTTTGGCCACACTGTAAACAATAACATCCGAAATGTACAAAAGAGTGATGCCTTTCTCCTGTTTGATTTTTAACACTTTTGATCATAGAATCATAGAATCGCAGAGTTGGAAGAGACCTCAAGGGCCATCCAGTCCAACCCCGTTCTGC
>NW_024826613.1:0-1552 GCF_019175285.1 Sceloporus undulatus
ATTTATGATCCAGTATTAGTTGAATCCATTGGTGTATCTGTTTCCAGAATTCTTTTGCATAAATACAATTCCACCAAAGATGGAACAAGGAGCCAGGCGCTTTTCTACATTTCCAACAATTTGAGACAGCACCTTTGAATATTTTTGCCAATTTCGTAGGGGTCAAATACCAACGAAATTGCATCTTATAGTAGTTTTCTCTTAGGGTGTAGCTAGTTGTATACTTAATTCTTGTTCTCCAGTTTTTCTCCCATTGGGCTAGAGGCAGTGTTGGTTGAAAATCCTGGGCCCATTTAGACATCACAACTTTAATGTGTTCTTCTTCCATCTCTTGGGCCAGTAATAGTTTATAAAATTTAGCTATTTTTTTAGGTTTGTTCGACAAAAGAATGTCATCTAGTTCCGTTTTACCAATGTCCAAACCAGGATTAATTTTATCTTTACAAAATCTTTCTTTTATTTGCCTATAGGTGAACCAGCCTATATTCAACCCTTCTTTAGTTAGTGTTTCCAGAGTTTTCAAGCTTATATTGTTTGTTGATTTATCTATTGTCAAAAGGTAGTGGTAGTTAGCCCAACCTTTTGGTATGAGATCATAATTTAAATTGAATGCTTCAATAATTGAAACCCAAAGAGGGATTTTAGGAAATAGCCTAGGTTTGAGTTTTTGCCAAGTTGTTATTAAGGCTTTTCTTATACAATGATTTTTTTAAAGTCCTGATTTGCTTTTAATTTCTCATAAATAGATAAGCGTGCCAGCTGAAGGCGTTGTTGTATCCTACCAATTGTAATAATTTTATCTATTTCATTGTTATCCATCGTTAATCCAGGAGCTTTATTGTCTGCCTTAAAATGAATGTTTAATTGGTTGTATAAAAACTAATCCTTCATGTCTCCTTTTTCATTAAGTTCTTCCATAGATTTCATATTGTATTTTCCTTCTGCTGTTTTCTTTATTAAATCTCCATATCTTAGCCATGGAGTATCTTTGTCCTTTGTTCTATTGTAATAGGCCTCTTGAAATGACACCCAAAATTGATGTCTCATTTTATATGATACTTTAAGCAATGCTCTTCTTATAACATGATGGTTAAAAGTATTATTATCTTTTGGTTTTGTATACCACATATACACATGTATACCAAGATTCACGTTAGCTTTTTCTATATTCAATAAAGTCTTGTTTTCTAATTTGAACCATTCTTCTAACCATTTGAGACAAGCTGCATAATAATAATACAGCTTAAAGTTTGGTAAGTTACATCCCCCCTTGAAGCAAAGATCATTTACTAAGGCAACCATAACAGTTTCGACTCCGTATCCCATCCTGAAGCCAGTTTGAAATGGGTCCAGATAATCTGTCTCACCCAAAACCGCTTGGAGATGAAGAGAAACTGCCCTAGAAATGGGAGATGGAAGACCGGTCTGTAAATGTTCATGTCCAAGGTATCTAGGGAGGGCTTGTTCAGAAGTGGCCATAACACCGCTTCTTTTAAGCATGATGGAAAATAGCCCTAAAAGATGCATCTATGATATATCTCAGGTGATATAT
>NW_024826614.1:0-452 GCF_019175285.1 Sceloporus undulatus
TGATAGCCCTGTTTAAATATTTGAAGGGATGTCATATTGAGGAGGGAGCAAGCTTGTTTTCTGCTGCTCCAGAGACTAGAACCCGGAGCAAAGGATGCAAGCTGCAGGAAAAGAGATTCCACCTCAACATTAGGAGGAACTTCCTGACAGTAAGGGCTGTTCGACAGTGGAACACAATCCCTTGGAGTGTAGTGGAGTCTCCCTCCTTTGAAGGTATTCAAACGGAGGCTGGATGGCCATCTGTCGGGGATGCTTTGATTTGGATTTCCTGCATGGCAGGGGGTTGGACTGGATGGCCCTTGCGGTCTCTTCCAACTATGATTCTATGAAAATATGAGTGGAGCCAGAGAACGCATTCTCCTGCAATCCCACCAACCACGCCTGTGAAGGTTGTGGGATAGAGAAAAAGGCCTCCCTTGCTGATGCTAAAGCAGGGGTAGGCAACCTTTTTG
>NW_024826614.1:552-1551 GCF_019175285.1 Sceloporus undulatus
GACCCCTCCTGGAGGACCCCAGCGAAGGCAACGGGCCTCCCAGGGGCCCGCTGCCGCCGCCAGAGCCCTCCTGGAGGGCCCCAGCAAAGGCAACGGGCCTCTGGGAGGCCCGCTGCCGTCACAGGAGCCCTCCTGGAGTGCCAAAGGGACAGCAACTGGCCTCCCAGGGGCCCGCTGCCTCCGTCGGAGCCCTCCTGGAGGCCCCAGCGAAAGCAACGGGCCTCCCAGGGGCCCACTGCCGCCGTCGGACCCCTCCTGGAGGGCCCCAGCAACGGCAACGAGCCTCCCAGAGCTCCGGTGCGGCTCCTGGAGCCCCGTTTCAGGGCTCCGGAGGCCGCAGCGGGTCTCCCAGAGGCCTGGTGTGGCTGCTGGAGCCCCGTTTCAGGGCTCCGGAGGCCGCAGCGGGCCTCTTAATGGGCACCGCCATTTTGCCCTTCAAAATGGCGGCCAAAGCCGCCGAAATCGGCGGCGATTTCAGCAGCAGGAGGGACCGGGGGCCAGCGGAAAGGCGCCCGCGGGCCAGATCCAGCCCGTGGGCCGGAGGTTGCCGACCCCTGTGCTAAAGCTTGGGCAAGTTCATATGGGAAGACAGCCTTTAAACAATCTGGGCCTGAGCCCTACAGGGTTTATAGGTCAAAACTAGCACTCCGAATTGAGCCGAGAAACAGACTGGCAGCAGTAGAGCCATAGCAACAAGGGAGTCGTGTGCTCCCTGTAACTAACCCCAGTTAGCAATTTGGTTGCAGCTCTTCGGACCAGTTGAAGTTTTTGAATGCTCTTCAAAGCCAGCTCCACAGAGTGCATTACACTGATCCAACTGTGATGCAACTAAGGCATATGTCACTGCAACCAAGTCAGATGGCCAAAGTATAGACATAGCTGGCGCACTAATTTTAACTATGCAAATACACTCCCAGCCACCACAGAAACCTAAGCATGCAGCGTCAGAGATGATTCCAGTATACCCATTCTGTGGACCTGCATCTTCAGGATGAATGT
>NW_024826615.1:0-1551 GCF_019175285.1 Sceloporus undulatus
TGAAAAGTCAGAGGGTGACCTTCTCTCCGGGGGCTTCTTGTTACCTTTTCTAGCCCTACTCCGACCGCCTCCCTATGTCTGGTTCTTCTGTGTCTTCCCCTCCTTCCCGCGTTCTCCTCTCCCTTTTATACCTCTCCCCAAGGGTCTCGTCCCCTCACCTTCTCCTTCCCCTGGGTCCTCCTTTCCCTCTGGTTGTACCTCTGCCCGACCAAACCTCCCTTCACCTTCCCCTCCCTCACTACAACCAGAAAACACAGTGTTCAAATACAAATCAAGGAACACAATAGACACTGCAGACTGGGTCAGCCAGAAAAATCAGCAGTAGCAAAACACATTATAAACCATCCTGGGCATAAAATGCTATTTGAAAACACTGAAATTCTGGACCATACCAACAACTATGAGGTCAGAATGCACAGGGAAGCCATTGGAATCCACAAACATCTGGACAACTTCAACAGGAAAGAAGGAACCTGAAAGTAACAGTTTGGCTACCAGTCCTGAAAAACATCAAAATCAAGACTCAGCCCATGCAAATGAACATCACCCAGGGTCAGGGATTTTCCCAGCAAACTGTGGCTCACTAATTAAATGATACAAATCCTGCTTGCATATCCTCCCACCCTAAGGCCTTGCCATTCAACAACAGACCAACACAGAGATTAACATGTAAATCACCTCCTCTCAACCAAGGGTCACACAGTATACATATCCCACACACCTCCATGCCACAATTCTCTGAAGATGCCAGCCACAGGTGCAGGTAAAATGTCAGGAATAAATTCTTCCAGAACACGACCATATAGCTCAAAAAACCCACAAAAAAACTAAGGATGCTGGCTGTGAAAACCTTCAACTCCACCTCTAGCCAGAGAGATAATATAAGGAAGTATTAGGATGGTTAAATTTCTCTTTTATTTGTTTGTAAATCTAATAACATATGATAAAAAAATCAGTATGAATCAATGACAAAAGAAGACTTATATGTACAATTGTTTCACTTCTATTTTTATTTTTATTTTTTTTAAATCAATAAAAAAATTAAAAACTTCTTCAACTCCACCTCTGAATATTCCTTGCCTAAGAAAACCCTATGAAATTCATGGAGTCACCATAAGTTGACAGGTAACTTGAAGACACACACACACACACACACCAGCTAATCTTCTTTCAAACAATCACAAAACAATCACACTAAATACAAGAACTTAGAGGAGGAAAGCCACCTACTGTGACAAACAGATGCTTTTCATCATGGGGGAGATGGCACTTCTGCAAAAAAAAAAAAAAGGATTGTTTAGTTTGAATCCTAAACCAGCCACCAGAGAGTTTACTTATCATACTCTTTTCTCCAGTTATGTTCTTTAGAGTGCCCTCCATTTTTATTTCCTCTCTCCCCTCACTTCTTTCATCCACATACTTCTCAGTGCTTTTAATGCAATGTGTACCCCATGGCTAGAGAAAGTATTGTGTCACAAGTCCACTGGATTCATCATCTCCTTGAGAACTCTGCTTACATCACTACTGACTTCATAAAGCTATGTAGGGGGG
>NW_024826616.1:0-1551 GCF_019175285.1 Sceloporus undulatus
AAGGCCAAAGGCCAATTTCAACACCCTGGAACAATTGGATCACATTTGCTGGCTCCTGCAACCAGTGCCAGACATTACTTCTTGGCCTGAAACCTGAGATGGGATATGTGGGATTCATAGAGCTGTCTGCACAGAAGTGGTCTCTTCTTGAAGTTGCTGTGCACCTTCAAGCTGTTTCCAACCTGTGAACTGAAAGCAAACCTATTGCAGGGTTTCTTGGCAAGATTTATTCAGAGGAGGTTTGCTATTGCCTTCCTCTGAGGCTGAGAGAATAAGACTTGTCCAAGGACGCCCAATGGATTCTCATGGCTGAGTGGGGATTGAAACTCTGGTGTTCTTGTCAAACACTCAAACCACTGTGTCATGCTGGCCTATAAAATTGGCTTCCCTTCTGGGAAAGAGTGTCCTTGAATGGAGGTCACTCTAGAAAAGGCAATAATTGTACCTTTAAGGCCAAGGCATGAACCAGTTAAACAGGACAGACTGAGTTGTGAATCAGTTGGTTCCCACAGGTTTCAACTGGGGAAAAATGCAACTGAGTTGAGTTTTAGATTGACAGAAGGAAGAGAGAAAATGCCATTGCCACAAACAGGAAATTTCACATGGACATGGAGGTGTGCGCACGCGTGCGCGCATACACACACACCAGGAACTGGGAAGCCAAACATTAATTGCACCAAAGAGAAGAGGACTGGTGCACCTGTTTTTTGCATGTGTGGGCTGGCTGTCTCTTTTTGCAGATGAACAGGGTAGTCTGTGCTTGGATGACATCATTGGCCGGGAGCCCTGGCTCATGCTTGTCTTTCAAAGGTGGCCAATGTTTAGTTGTGATGGGAAATGTAGGAATGGGACTGGAACTTGGGCAGTAATTCTTGTTAAACAAAAAATGGGTGGCAAATGTCAAATCAGCAGAACCAATACTACAAGCTCAATTTGAAAGCCGAAACAAGAGGATATTGATATTTGCAGACAGCTTGATACCTCAGCCATAGTCTCCTTAACAATATATGAGTAGTAAATATTTTTTGGATTTTTGAATGCATTTGTAATAATATTATTTCCTCCTACCCACCCAAACCGGGGTATGCTGTTATCAGAAGCTGCATCTACACAGCAGAATTAATGCATTTTGACAGTGTTTGAACTGCCATGGCTCAATGGTATGGAATTCAGGGATTTGTAGTTTTGTGAGATATTTAGCCTTCTCTGTCAGAGAGTTCTGGTGCCACAACAAACTACTAATCCCAGGATTCTATAGGATGAAGCCATGACAGTTAAAGCAGTGCTGAACTGCATTTATTTTGCAGTGTGGCAGCAGTCAGAGTGGCTTTGATGTCAAACTCCTGTTTTCTAGTGAATGGATCTCTTTCTTTGATATCCAAGAGGATCCATCTAGCACAGAGCTGGGAATTATATGACCTTCCAGATTTTGCTGAGCTTCATCTTTAGACAGCATAGACAGCAGTAAGGAGTGCTAAGAGTTGCAGTGCAACAACATCTGTACCTTGAGATAATACTGTTAAAATACTTACACCCTGCCTTTTATTATAA
>NW_024826617.1:0-1551 GCF_019175285.1 Sceloporus undulatus
CTAATTATAGGCCTCTCTCGTTATTAAACTCTGACTACAAAATATACACAGCAATTTTGGCTAAAAGATTTAAAAAGATCTTAATTAAAATTATTGATGTGGATCAGAAAGGTTTTCTCCCTGGAAGACAACTAAAAGAGAAAACGCGGCATGCCTTGAATATTTTGGAGGACTATCATAGACATAATGGCAAGCAGCCAGGTTTATTTCTTTTAGACCTACAAAAAGCATCTGATTCTGTAAATTGGAACACAATGTTTAAAATCTTAGAGGCGATGAATATAGGAGATAATTTTCGTAGACGGATAGAGAGATTGTATTCGGACCAAAAGGCTAATATTTTAATAAACGGAGAGAAACCCCCCTCCTTTCCAATTAAAAAGGGAACGCGTCAAGGATGCCCCTTATCTCCCCTTCTCTTCTTAGTTGTGATTGAGTTTTTAATTAGAAAGGTAACATTGGATATTGATTTGAAGGGAGTAGCAATTAAAACACATACAGTGGTACCCCGGGATACGAAAGCACCGCGTTACGAAATTTCCGGGATACGAAAAAATCCCATAGGAAAAAACTGTTTCGGGTTAGGTTTTTTTTTCGGGTTACGAAAAAAAATTTTGGTGCTTTTCGGCGCTTTTTCGCACGAAATTGCGGCTTCTAGCGCTAGCGCCTATGGCTTTTTCGGCTTGCGAAAGATTTCGGGTTACGAACGGCGCCGCGGAACGGATTATTTTCGTAACCCGGGGTACCACTGTACATATAAAATAAAAGCCAATGCGGATGATTTGTTTATAGATCTAGAGGAGCCCTTAGATAATGCAGATAAGCTTTTCAAGGTCCTAAAAAACATTGGAGACTTTAGTGGTTTCAGAGTGAATTTACCAAAATCCGTGATTTTAACAAAAAATATGAATAAAGAACAAATGTCCAAAGTAACCGGATTCAATGGAATTGAAGTTAAAGGGAAAATTAGATATTTAGGATTAATTATTTCAAATAAAACAAATGAACTCTTTGGGAATAACTATGTGGCTCTGTGGGAAAAACAATTAAAATGAAATTAATAATTGGAATAAACTGCACTTATCCTTCTTAGGTAAGATAGCTGCCATTAAAATGAAGATATTACCTAAAACCCTCTTTTGATTTCAAACTCTCCCTATTATAATCCCAGAGAAAATGCTTAAGACTTGGCAAAGGGATTTAACAGACTTCATTTGGGAGGAAAAACCCTGGAGCAAAACTAAAGGTCTTACAAGACGCAAAGGAAAGAGGAGGGTTAATGGTTCCAAATATTACATTATATGATGAGGATAATTAAAAATTGGATTAATTTGCAGGATAAAGAACCATGAGAATTGGAAGACGAAGGCCTTAAATTTGGAAGGCATGCTTTTCTCTTATATGACAAAGAAAAAGCAGATCCCTCGATTAACAATCATTGTATTAGACATGCGTTGTTTAGGATTTGGAACAAGTATAAAGGTCGGATAGTTATGGGATTCCCAAAATGGGCCTCGCCTTAGAAGCCATTTACAGAACGAAAATGGAGAG
>NW_024826618.1:0-1551 GCF_019175285.1 Sceloporus undulatus
TTCTTCAGGATTCCTGCTTGGCAGAAGAGCATTGCCACTTGGCACCCAACCCCTCCCCTTCTCATCTGTGAGGGTCACACTATCTCAGCTTCAGGGGCATCCCATGACAAAACTCCTCTTTATGCCAATAAAACCCTTGGTTTGTCCCATCTTCCAGTGTCATCCTGATGAGACAGTGTGACCCACTTGGCTGTTGATGTTTGTTGCCTTCTGGTGGGCACTCTCAGTGCTTTGGGAGGACCCTGGCAAAACGGGGCAAGAAGGGGGGGTTGTGGGTTTTGTGTGTGTTTAGAGGGCTCTTGCAATGAGGACATGCCAGTGTCTTCCTCTGAGACCCAGAGAGTGTGACTTGCCCAAGGCCTCCCAGAGGGCTCCTATGGCCATCCAAGCCCTGAGCTCCCTTTCTCCATGACCTCTTGGAAACATGGCTGTTGTCGTCTGTTGTGACTTTTAGGACTCTCCTGGCATGCAAGGCTTGTTGGGGGAGGGCAGTGCCTCCCTTTGAGGCTGAGAGTCTGTGACAGGGATATAAGAAAACAACAACAACAACAACAATATCTGGGTATTGTAGTTTTGTGAGACATTTAGCCTTCTTTGTCAGAGAGCTCTGGTGGCACAACAGGAGTTTCCATAGCATTAAAGTATTGTCGAACTGGATTATTTCTGCAGTGTGCACTGCAGCCTTATTAGACTGCAGTTCCCAGCAGTCTGTGGTGCTATCAGAGCAGCTTACATATTGTTAGAGATTTCCCTGCCCTCTCTCTCTGCACTTCTCCCATGGTGATGCTAAGAGGTCATGCAATCATAATAATAATAATTGGCACAGTCTCTCAGCCTCAGAGGCAGGACATGACAAACCTCTCTCTCCAGCTCTCTCAAGGTGATGCTGCTAAGGCAAACCTACATTTATTTTGCATTGTGTGTGTGTGTGTGTGTGTGTGTGTGTATGTACTTGAATTTCTTGGCCTTGGAGAACCCAAATCAATGTCTCCACTGCAAGGTAATCTCCAGATCATAGTGATGTAACTGTATTTCATCAAAGTGATTAGTCATTTTTTTATCATCAAAATACCTGTCTTACTCCAAAAAACGGTGGCCAAGACCTTTCCTGATAATAAGTTTTGAGATTTCAAGTTCTTCTGTTCTGTGAGAACTTGAATGTCAGAGCATGGCATAAAGGGCAGAAGCCTCACCTTTTGTTATCTTTTGTTTTTCAAAGCAAAGCTGCTGTGATTAAGCAAAGTTGGAGCAAATCACCCTAACAAAAGAAATAGCCTCCAGGATGAATGGTAGCTTTTCTTACACAAAATATGCAAATAGTGACTATCGAGAGTCAGATGAAGGATTCTTCTCTCCCTCTCTTTTCGAAATGACTAGCCTCAATATTCTTACTCATTGATAGAGAATTATTCAGAATTTCTCCTCTCCAGATTGTAATAGAAATGTTCGAAATTGCCATTTTTCTCCTAATTTTCGAATTTTGGAGAATATTCTTTACATCCCTAGCCTCAGGTGGCTCGAGGGAGAGCTTCCCTGATTTAAGTGGAAGAG
>NW_024826619.1:0-1551 GCF_019175285.1 Sceloporus undulatus
GGAAGCAGAGGCTTTATAATGGGTGGGTGGGGTTACTGCCCAAAAGTTTCCTTATGTTGCAAAGTGTACTTTGCCCAGAGATTCTAGAAGTTTCCGAACAGACTGCGCAAGCGCAGTGAAAATGAAATTATATGTATTCGTAGATGACCACGAAGAAGCAATACTGCGACAGGTAAGCAACCTGTCCTTATTATAATTCATAATTTATTACAGTTTATTTATTAATTTGCAAATACAGCAAATAAAATAAATGTTCTAGCCAACGACTAGTAAATAAGAAATGAAAATAATGTCCCCCCAACCATGTAAATAATAAAGAAACGTTGCACCCACGAAAGAAACAAATAATTACCGAAATGAATATTGGACTGAGCAATGATGTCAATCATCAATGAAATAAAAATTGCACCTAGCAACTAAGTAAATCCTAAAATCAATGAATGTTCCCCCCTCCAACTATGCAAATAGTAAATGAGAAAAGGGTGGCAGAAAGCAAGTCAATATAGAATAAAGGAAGGAAGCATTTCGTTCACCAACTAAATCTAAGCCAAGAATAAAATAAACATGGCACCCTCTTAACGCCTAAAGTACCAGAAATAAAGTAAAGTTTGCCCCCACTCAGTAAATGATATAATGATCTAGTAAGTGAATAATGTTTTTATTATTATTTTATTCTTTATTTTAATTTATATTTTATATTGATATTTAATGTATGTTTTATACTTCCTTTTTCTTTTCATTGTTTAGAATGCATCTTATTTAACTCCGTGTTGCTATGCCTCAGCGGAGACACAAGAGGGCGCCGGGGAGTTCATAGGCTCTGCCATGGCGTTTCATTCTGCGGCGCCAGTCTGAAAGGCCCCGACCCTCGGAAGAGCCCCCGCAAACCCCATCCTGCGCCGCTCTAGGAGTGAACATCACGCAGGGTGTGTCAGAGAGAGCGAAAAGGCTAGAGCGTCGCCACGGAGACAGTCTAGGAAACATCTCTTAGAGGGCCGGCCCTCCGAGCGCATAGGGCCGGAGCGTCGACAGCGAGGCGGTCTAGGAAAGCCATCTTAGAGGGCTTGCCACAGAGTGGGGGAAGGCTAGAGCGTCGCCATGGAGACGTTCTAGGAAGAGGTATTAGAGGGCAGGCCCTCCAAGATGGGGGTCGTAGACCATGTCCGTGGCGACGGTCTAGCCATCCGCGCTCGAAGGGCCGGCCCTGTCAGACTGGCCTTGCAGCCATTGGAATGAACTGCTCCCGGTCGCCCTCCTGTGTCTCCACTGAGGCATTGCAAGATGAAGGGAAATAACATGTCGCCCTTGTAAGGCCAGGCGAGAGGAAAGAAGGCAGGAGAGGCGTCCAGTCTTTCATTCTTTAAAGCGAACTTACTTCTCCAGCTCCTCTTGTGATCTCTTATGTTTGTGACGTCACTGGGAGACAGCGTTTTATTCCTTGCTGTCCGGCGCCCTCCTGTGTCTCCAGTGAAGCATTACATTCCAGTACAGTATTTCATTCTTCGCTTTAAAGTTATTTAACTTTAAATAAAACTCATTTCAATCATATTT
>NW_024826620.1:0-1551 GCF_019175285.1 Sceloporus undulatus
TGCTGCCAACTTCTTTCTTTCAGTCAGTCTCAAAGGTGCTCCAAGATGTCTCTGCATACTGATTCTACAGACTAATACGGCTATATCTTTAAAGAAGAAGAAAGAGAAGAAGTCCCTGTAGTGGGAGAAAGGCAGGTTATAAGTGAATAATAATCATATATATATATATATATATATATATATATATATATATATGATGATGAAGATGATGATGCAGAGCCTTTGATATGGATGATGATGATGATGATGATTTAGCACCTTTGAACCTCAATGAAAGAAAGAGGATGGCAGCAGGAGCTTTCCTAGACTTAAGTCTACCTCCTCAGATGCATCAGAAGTAGACTCATGGCTATGAAAGCTCCTGCTGCCAACTTCTTTCTTTCAACGAGTCTCAAAGGTGCTACAAGATTTCTCTACAGACTGACTCTACAGACAAACACGGCTATATCTGAATCTTATTATTATTCTTTGGTCAGCCTTGGCCTCTTTTTTCTATCCCTATTTTCATTCACCACTATCAATGGTTAGTCTTCTTGGCTAGCAGCCCAAAGGGACAAGCTCACAGAACCATAGAATCCTAGAGTTGGAAGAGACCCCAAAGGCCATCCAGTCCAACCCCATTCTGCCATGCAGGAATTCACAACCAAAGCATCTCTGACAGATGGCTATCCAGCCACTGTTTAAAAACCGCCAAAGAAAGTTTCTCGGGACACACTGCTCTAACAGCTCAAGCATGTCCTATGAAGGAGAAGAGAGCTCCGCTCTGGGTCCCACAGTAAACTCCAACTCCCAGAATTCCATAGACTTGAGATAGAAAAGAGTTCAAGCAGTGCCAAACCGGGTTATTTCTCCAGTGTGGATGCAGCCTTTTGTCCTGCTTAAAATGGGGGGCATTTCTGGAATTCCTCCTGGACTGAAGGCAGGTGGAGGACAGGTCCTGGGAAAGGAGGACGGCCTGGTCCACCCTTTGCCGAAGTATTGCGGAGCTCATTTCCCAGAATCCCACAGCACTGAGCCGCGGAGGTTAAAATGTTACAGAAAATCTTGGGAACGGTGGGTCCAAAACAAACTACAGAAATAACCCAGTTCGAGACAGCTTGCACTGCCCTGGCTGAGTGCTGAGGGAAACCCAGGGAACTGTAGTTTATTGTGGCCCCAAGAAATGTGGGCTAAATGTCTCCCACAAAACTATACCCCCCCCCCCAAAACCCAACCCTCCAGCATGGAGCCAGGGCAGTGGAAGCGGTCTCAAAGTGGGTCCTTTCTGCAGTGTGTTTGGGAGCAGCATGGCTGGTTCCCTTGCCAAGGGAAAGGGAGGACTCTCTAGGGGAGCCTTGGCATCCTCCCTGCTTCTGAGAGTAGCCATGATCCCTCCTTCCCTCCTCCTGCAGCCCCCCAAAACCACCTGCAGCAGACCCTCCTCAGCCCTTGACACTCACCCGCAGCAGCCTGCCTCGCTCATCCCTTCCCGGCTTTGTGAGAGGAGGAGGAGGAGCAGCAGCAGCAGCAGCAGCCGAGGCTGCCGAGGGGCCCAGGGAGCTCTGGCTGGGG
>NW_024826621.1:0-1551 GCF_019175285.1 Sceloporus undulatus
CATCCAGGGGCATCCCAGATCCTGAATTCAAGATGGAAGAGGTAAGCTGTCTTATTTTTTAATGTGATAAGCTTCTAACTCAGCATTCTATCTATAACAATATAAAGGAAGATGTTCCTGGAAGCTCAACAGTCAGAGAGCATAACGGCAAGTGACAAGCACTTGGCAAAGAGAAGCACGTGGCCACTAACATAGAGTATTCCAGGGGTATAGCCGCAGAGGGGTGAAAATGAAAGCATTGCTCCTCGATAAAAATTCTGCCCCCCTCCAAATGATTATTCCTTTCAGTTCCCAAATTTCTAGCATCACAGTAACTTAATACAGCAGTTGACCATTCAGGTTTTCAAAGAAAAGAGGCAGGCAAAGTTAATACAGGAGTGCAAATGCAGGAAATACAAGAGTTCTAAGTGGTAATGATTTCCAGGGCTTCACTCTCTGTAATGCTAGAAAATAGAGAGATTATACCTATTTATTTTGGTTAATAGCTAAAGGATTAAGATCTATTCTTATGCATTCATCATGGTGATTAAATTTAAATGTTTAAGTCTTCATGATTCCAGGTGACCAGTGTAGAAGAAGTTTTATTTTATTTTATTTTTAGAGTCTGACCCAACATTTAATCTCCACATGTCATTCAGCATGCAAAATGATGCTTGAATCAAGTGTTATTCTTCATCTTTCAGTTAGGCCAGAACACTGAAACTATGAAAATAACATAACCATTATAAATTATACTGCAAATGGAGTAAAGTCATTCTTCATGAATCCTGATGTTTATAATTAACAAAGGGGAATTTAGAATTCTCAACCAAAGAGCTCTACAGTCTCACCAAATTACAAGCCCCAACGTTCCAGAGGAAGCATCCATAGCAGTTAAAATGGTACCGAATAATAGAATCATAAAGTTGGAAGAGACCACAAGGGCCAACCATGTTAAGGCTTAAATCCAGCACACTGAGAAATGCATAGATGTGTGTGTGTGACCATGAGCATCCAGCACCAGAAGGACAAGGCTAATTAGCCACAGCTGTTGTTCATGGGCACAAGGTCACTCTGCTTGCCTATGTGCAGTAAAGCCTGGATGATGAAACATGTGTCTGCATGGACAGGAGGACACTTTACAGTGTGGGACAGGAAGTGACTGAGTTTGGGAGACCGCATGGTCTGGAGTGTATATAAACTCAAGGGCTTCCAGTAATTGCTTGTGGGTTTGAGTAGGAGTTGGTATTCGTTTGATCTGTATAGTAGCATTGGTGATTTGTGGTTAGCACTCTGTAAATAAAGATAGCACTTTCGGGAGCCTGGCTTCTCTGGTCGTTTATTCAGCTGGAGCCGGAGCAGCAGCAATTGCTGGAGAGTTCCCGAGATTCCTGCAATTCCTTCACTTCTGGAAGACATCCAGTGCCTGTCATCTTCACTGAGGACTGTGAACCACGTTTCTGCAAATTTGTCAACTACTCTGCTATATTCCAGACTTGGTTTATAAGCCCAGCAGTTTTTCTGCCAATAGTTATTGGGCTCAGCAGTTAATGACAGTCCAGTCCAACCCCT
>NW_024826622.1:0-1551 GCF_019175285.1 Sceloporus undulatus
CAGAAAAGGCAAAGGATGCTCAACCTGAGAAAAGTGGAGCAGAGCACAGAATAGGGGAAATTCAGCAGAGAATAAGTATGCTATTTGCATACTGAGTTAAAATTTGATTGAGATTTCCTGCATGGCAGGGGGTTGGACTGGATGGCCCTTGTGGTCTCTTCCAACTCTACGATTCTATGATTCTATGTTCGTTATGTAAAATGGCAAAATCAAGGTTTGCTTTTTGGAATCTATATATAAATAACATCTCGTAGGGCATCTCATAGGGCAGCTAACATTATACTGTTAGCCCTCTATACCCACAGATTTTTTTATCCACGGATTCAACTATCAATGCTTGAATATATATATATATACACACACACACACACACAGACACACACACACACAGAGCTACCCATGACTTGAATATACCTGTCAAAATTTGCTTTCTACAAAGGTACAAGAGCCATGACTTGTTTTGTTTTTTACCTGGCAGTCTACTTGCAACCCAGAGATGTGGCTGGGCTATAGTAAGAACAGCTAAAGTCCAGATGTGGGTCACAAGTTGCCCACAGCTTCCCTAACAAGCTTAACAAAACTTAAATGCCTTCAAAAACAGTTGAAATTTACCTTTCTGACATTTTCTATCCCCAGTTCATACTCTGTTCAGAAAACAATATACCAGCATTCCAGGGAAAACAGAAAATTACAGATATAAAAGCAAATGAATATATAAACTAATGACACAGTCTTTGTGGGGGAGCTGGGAGGATTGCCTATTTGTTTGCCTATTGTTTTGAAGTAACTAATAGGCATCAAAATGGGTTGTTGTTCATTAGCGATTTTACTATCTCACTGGCTCAACAAATTCATTATATAAATATAAGCTTTCCTAACAGTTAGGGATGCCATAACCCGGCGGCCCCTGTGACAATCCCGCTTTTGGGGGGCCCCTCCCGGTCCTGGTCCGGCCCCCCCCCATGCCTTGTTCCCGGTTCAGGGTCCGCTCCTCCTGCGGCCATAGCTGCTGCCGCTAATGCGGCTGGCTGCAGCGCCAACCCACCACCTCCTCCTCCTCTTCGTGGTGGGCTGGGCAGCGCCAACCCACCTCCTCCTCTGGCTCTGCCTTCCTCCTCCTCCTCGGCAGCAGAAGCGCCGCCGCCACCGCGTCAGGGCTTGCCCACCCGCGCGCTCCAAAACAGGAGCTCGTCCCTTGCTTTGGCCAGTCAGCCATTGGCCAGCTGGCCAAAGAGGACAGGCTACTCAGCGTGCACCGCCCAGGCTTCAGCAGGGGCCAGCGGCAGCGCGCACACCTGCCCCACTTCCCTCTGCGCACGCGTGCCTGCCCTGCTTCCCTCCGCGCACGCCAGCCATCCTGAGGAGGAGGGAGAGGAGGAGGAGGAAGGAGCCGGAGGAAGGGTGCCTGAAGGCCAGGGTAGAATTGGGGCAGAGGAGGAGGAGGAGGAGGAGGAGGAGGAGGAGGCGGAAAGCTGAGTCAGTGGCCATTAGGTCTGCCTTGGTTTTTGGTGGTTTTAAAATTATTTTTAAAAATATAAAATATTTATTTTA
>NW_024826623.1:0-1551 GCF_019175285.1 Sceloporus undulatus
CCTTTATAACATCCCCGGTCTTCCATTTCCTTATGGGTAATAAATCTTAAATTTTAAGTTTTTGTTTCCTTCACAGTTAAGTCCTTGTAAGTAAGCGACAACCCATTGGCTAGTTTAGAATATTTAAAAAGAGCTTCCTTTGGGGATGCCCATAATGGTATTTTGGGGCATATATACTTTTTATATGTTTGCAAACTTTAAATAGAGATCTCCTTATAAAATGGTTTAAAATTCCTTCTAGATCTAAAGTTTGTTGGTCATTCAAGTTAAACCATTTCCACAACCATTGAAAACAAGCTGCATCATAATAGACGTTCAGATAATAAGAGTCCTCCTCTAGTAATCTTACCTGAAAGGACCTTCATTTTGACTCTTGGTTTTCTTCTGCCCCATATGAATTTTGAAAGATCTCTTTGCCACAGTTTAAAGGGACTGGTGTTAAAAATAGGATATTTTGGAAGAGAAAGATAAGTTTGGGGAGGACATTCATTTAGTAAACTCCTTTTAAATCTCTGACCAGATTTTATCATAATTATTTTTAAACAGGTCAACATTGTTAGGAGAAATATAGACTCCTAAGTATCTGATCTTTTTTGTCTCTGAATATCTGATTTATTTTCTATTAGTTGGAGTTCTTCTTTATTAAGAGTCAAAGCTAAGATGGAAGATTTCTTTTTATTTACAGTCAATCCTGAGACCTTTGCATAATTGTCCAGTTCTTCTATTAAGGGGTCCATGCTGTCTACAGGATTGGAAAGTGTCAAAAGAAGATCAAGAAGATATTTTCAGTTTTAGCTTCATTCGAAATATTAAGCTCAAAGTAGTTTGTTAAATGTTCCTCCACTTCTTCTCGAAATTTATTCTTTTTTTTAAATAGAAGTTTATTTAGTTTCCAACTCCATGATTTCTTCATTAATTCTAAGTGCATCTCTATGGGACATTGATCAGAGGTCCAGTTAGATTTGATTTCTAGATCTGTCACTTTAGAAATCAAGGGAGCTGAAATTATAAACATGTCTATGCATGCCCACGGCTGGCGCACTGTGGATTTATTCTGATTATATTTATTTCTCCAAGGGTCAGCTAGTGAGAAGCAATCTAATAATTCGAAGGAGTGCGGAAGATTCCCATGCATCTTTCTGATCTTTTTGTTTGTTAGTCTACCAATCACCCCATTAAAGTCACCCAACAAAATGAATGAGTCAAAATTTATGTCCAAAATTTTATTTTAAGTTCTTTAAAGAAGGATTGTTTATTTTCATTTGGGGAATATATGCCAACTATCAAAGCATTCTCTCCTATAATATCTGTTAAAACATCCACATATCTATCCTTTGCATCCTTAACGAACTCTTTAGAGTTGAATTTACTATGAATATATAAACCTACTCCTTTTTTCCTGTTTATTGGTTAGGGATGTATAGTCCAACCCCAATCTATTGTTTTTAGTAGATTATTATCTGTTTTTTAATTTCTTGTAAACATGCAGCACCAAAATGTTGCTTGATAATATGCTAGAAGATCTTTTCCCTCTTAATTACATTATTTATT
>NW_024826624.1:0-1551 GCF_019175285.1 Sceloporus undulatus
AAGTCTAAAGCACAACCTCTCTTCTATGAACTTAAAAATAGTCTACAAAAATCTCAGCCAGAGGGGAAGAGAAAAACAAGCTTCGAACTTACAACTTACAACGCTTTGCTGCCCCATCTCTTTAGCCACAGCCAGGAAAAAACCTCACTCAGTGTAGCCAACAAGCCTCAAAGTTAATTCCCCAAACGTTTGGCCAAAACTCACCTAATATTTAACTTTCACGATTACTATTAAAACCAATCACCAAAATCACACCAAAGGCTCTGAAAAGTTGGTGTGAAAGTCATCACATTGGCAACATGAAACTCCATTCCAGGTTTTCTTTCCAACATAGCTTCTACTATTCTAGCCTTAGCCAAAGGAAAAGTTTTAAAATGCAAACAGTGGGCTTTCCCTGACCCCCCTTTCTCTCTCTAACTCCAGCCAGAACTCAAATCACTTTGTCCATCTGCATCTTTCTCATTTCTAAATCTTTCTCAGCCATTTAAACATACTCAAACCTTTTGCAACATTCTTGAGCCTTTAATTTCACAACACAAACATTGTTTATACTTTCCTCTGTAAACATTTTCCAACCATTATCCAAACCACTATCGCTAACTCAACTCAAACTTTCTCCTTTCACACACCATCATTTTCACATCCTCATACCTTCAAACACTTTCTTTTATCTTTCTCACAATTTTCTCCTCTCTTAGATAACTTCCAACCACAGTCCAGTTCACAAAATCAGGCCACAGCTGAAGCATACTAGCTAAGCTTAAAACTCACTATTTTATTACTATGCCATAACAACAACACTATAAAGCACTTATTTCTGCCCATCTTCTTAAAACTTTCACTGACAAAAGAATTTGCAATGTCTTTGGGAAGGCACAGGCTTAATATTCAATTTAGATTTTCTTTTGGCTTTAAATGGGTATGCATTCAAATTTAGGGCAGAACTTTCCCAAAGGCACTGATCATTTAAAATCATGAAAAACCTCAAGTTAAAACACCAATTTTCCCAAAATTTATCTACAATATACACAAAGGCAATTTCCAATTTTTATAATTTAAGCAATTTCAATTTCCCAAACAACAAGTTTCTATCTCTGGGTTGCTCCTGACCACTATCTAACACACAAAGCTAATTCAAAATACAACTTTTCTTGTCATGTGGGGGCCTTCTTCCCTGATTTGCACCTCTCTCTACAGAGTCTATCTCTATCCTTTCTATCTCTTCCACAATCTGAGCCAAATCAATCTGAATCTTGAACACAGCTTCTTTAATACCAGTTAATCTCTCATCCTTTCTAAACACCAATCCTCTGCAACTATTCAATCCAGGTGGGCTTCTCTCAACAGTCTTATACCAATAGAAAATATACAAATAATCATCAAGTAACCCTCTTTCTGGCTCCAATGTTTTAGAATACAACTGCAAGACAATGTCAATATCTATACTACCCTCTCTCGGCCAATTTGGCAAAATCTGACTCCAAACATCTTTACACAAAAAGATTAACCTCTCCTTTTTCAAATGTTTCCCCATGCCTTTCCTAAAACATT
>NW_024826625.1:0-1551 GCF_019175285.1 Sceloporus undulatus
ACACAAGAAAGATGTCACATAAATGTCAGCATTGTGGGAAAATTTTTGCTTACAAGTCATACCTAGTGAGACATCAGAGAGTCCACACAGGAGAGAAGCCATTCAAATGCCAGCATTGTGGGAAAAGTTTTTCTTGGAAGTCAGACCTAGTGACACATCAGAGAGTCCTCACAGGAGATAAGCCATACAAATGCCAGCATTGTGGGAAATGTTTTGTCTACAAGTCAGTCCTTGTCATGCATCGAAGAGTCCACACAGGAGAGAAGCCATACAAATGCCAGCATTGTGGGAAGTGTTTTTCTGTGAAGTCAGACCTAGTGAGACATAAGAGAGTCCACACAGGAGAAAAGCCATACAAATGCCAGCATTGTGGCAAATGTTTTTCTCAGAAGACAAGCCTAGTGAGACATCAGAGAGTCCATACAGGAGAGAAGCCACACAAATCCCAGTAGTGAACTAACATTATTTTTGTCAGTAAGGAATGCAAAAAATATATTTTCAATCCAGTGTTGCCAAGAAAAGGCCCTTGTGATTTTGTTTGTAAGCTTTGTCTGTCAATATGTCTGTTTGTGTTTTAAAGTTCTATTTTGTTATTTTTAAGTTTTAATTGCTAATAGTATAGTTAATTACTTTGGTTTGTAAATTTGACTGGGGATTGTGGGTCGTGGTGTAGGTTAGGTAGATGGATGGCTGGGATTGGTTAACCGTCTAAAATAGTTATAGGAATGATAGCTTTTGCAATGTGTGGGATGTTGACTGAAGAAAGTTGGGGGAAGGTATTGACAGAAAAGCCTAGTTTGTGGGAATGGCAAAGGGGGCCTTGTTAGCTGTGGGGCATAGACTGTGGGAATTGGAAGTGGAGGCTTGGTTTGCAAGAAGGTGGAGTTTTAGGTGTTGGGGTTGTCAGAATCTACCTTCATGCAGGGATTCAGGGTGTATTCTGCCATAAGGACTGTAGAGGTTAGGGAGATGCTTAGGGATAGTTTAGACACGAGGGGGGTTGCAGAAGGGGGGTCAATGAATAAGCTCTCTCTCTCTCACACACACACACATATAGAGAGAGTTACATAAGTAGATAGAGATATAGATATGTAAACACATATACAGTATATAGAGAGATAGTGATATAGATAGGTTGATAGACATGATGGGGATTAGACCAACAACACTTGCATTGTGTTGCATTCTGGGAAGGAGTTGCGGCCACCATGGGATATGCTGCGGATGATCACGTATCCAGAACTGTCAGCTGAGAGCAGCAAACAATTGGGGCCATTCAGGCAGGTTTATTATGGAGTGATGGTTAACAGACACCCGCTACTCCAGTATCCATAGATTTCTCAGGACAGAGGAGCTTAGGAACCAAATGGCACTTTCGCTAGGGCAGCTTTGATGTAGAATTCCTTTCTCTGGGATGAAGGGGGAAAGGGAGGGGTTGGCTGTTTGGGCTGAACAGGAGGAAAGGGGAGGGGGACTGGGGTTTTAAATGCGGTTTCTATTGGATGTCCTTCAGATTCAGCAAAGACGTGATCCAGTGTATTTCTCATTTCC
>NW_024826626.1:0-1551 GCF_019175285.1 Sceloporus undulatus
TTACTTATAACATGTTAAAAATCCAAGATGCAATTTCTGGGAGAAATTCCAGAGGTGCAATCAGGGTTCACAAAAGGAAGAGGCACAAGGCACCACTATGCAAACAAACATACAATGGTTAATGGAGTAAACCAAGGAATTCCAAAAGAAAGTCAGCATGTGCTTCATAGACCTTTAATAGCATAGATAATGAAAAGCTATGGAACTCACTACATTTGATAGTCCTGGTGAGAAATCTGTACTTAGGACACACGTCTACGATCAGAACAGAATATGGAGAAACAGAATTTTTCACAATTGGCAAATGGGTCAGAGAAGGCTGCATTCTGTCACCCTACCTATTTAACTTGTACACAGAAAATATCTTATGAAGTGTAGGCTTGCTCTCAGAAGGATGGGTAGATAATAAGAGAGGTCATGGGCCTGAGCTTGCAAGACCTAAGCAGATTGGTTGAAGATAGGGTGTCTTACTCAAGGCAGTTCATAACAACAACAACATGGGGGCTAGCATTTTATCTAGGGGGACTGCTAAAGATTATTTTAAAAACTTATATTTTCCTTAATGTACAATATCATGTAGGATGTTTTGGTTTGCTCAGGCCAAAAGACTTTTAAAAAAGATTTTAAGCCTGATTTTAGCATCCTGATGACACTTGCCCTGATTTTGCCCCCATGGCACCATTTTGGCATGTGCCAATCCAGACGACATGCGCCATCGTGATGCACCTCTGGGGCTGCGAACAAATGACACAGCACTGAAGGGGCACCAAAGAGCGACACCATGGTGGCTATGGTGTCCTTTGGAGGGTACAAAAAGGAGCCGCTTTTTGCAGCTTCCTTTTTGCACTCTCCAGAGGCCGGATCAGGGCCTCTGAGGTTGCTGCAGCCCCAATCCAGCCAGGAAAGGGGCAGCTGCATGCCACCCCTCAGGGACAATCTGTATAGTCCCTTAATTTTGAAAAGCTGGTAGATGTTCTGTCTTCAAGGACTTTGTGATCACTGCCAATCAGATGTGATTAGGAACCTAAGGTTTGTTGTTCTTTTCCTCTGTCTCTGTCTCCATTTTGTCCATGTTCCAGTCACAGCCTTTTTTTGACTCTTTTAATTATTTTTGTTATTTCCTTATTCCTTATTAAATTAATTACTTGGGCTGCATGTCACACTGATTCAATGTTTTACACCACGTTTTAAAACTGTCTCTCCTCCCTTCTTCTTCCTCAGTCTAGTTTAATTCACAGCTCAACACTGTTCTCCATTCTCCACATTCCAGTCTTTCAATTCCATATGTGGGATTTAATCAAAGGAAGATTAGTCCCAACCTATGAAATTGATTCCTGATTTTAAATATGATTATTAGCTTACTTTTTCTTTGGTTAAAAGTTACCAGTGGTGCTTGTGCCACTCCATCACTGGGTGACTGCACAAATGTGGTGGAGGTTAGTTCTTTCAATCTACAGCTCTGTTTGTGACTGTCTTTGAACTAGTCAGTCACTAAAGTTGGATCTGGATCCTTCTTTAGCCCTTTGGACCCCCCTTTACTGGGGGGGGGGG
>NW_024826627.1:0-299 GCF_019175285.1 Sceloporus undulatus
AAGATGGCATGCACAGGAATCACAGAATCATAGAGTTGGAAGAGACCACAAGGGCCATCCAGTCCAACCCCCTGCCATGCAGGAAATCTAAATCAAAGCATCCCCGACAGATGGCCATCCAGCCTTTGTTTGAAGACCTCTAGGGAAGGAGACTCCACTACACTCCGAGGAAGGAGTGTGTTCCACTGTCGAACAGCCCTTACTGTCAGGAAGTTCCTCCTAATGTTCAGGTGGAATTTCTTTTCCTGTAGCTTGCATCCATTGTTCCTGGTCCTGTTCTCTGGAGCTGCAGAAAACAA
>NW_024826627.1:399-1551 GCF_019175285.1 Sceloporus undulatus
GCTCCCTCCTCAATATGACATCCCTTCAAGTATTTAAACAGGGCTATCATATCACCTCTTAATGAGCCGCCATAGATTGTAAAGGGATTTAACCTTAGACAGTTTATCCTATACGCGGAGTGTGTGTGTGTCCGGAATAGATCCCCCATGTATAGGAAGGGGCCACTGTACAACACCTCCAGGACATTCTTTAACAGCCTGTCTGAACAAAAAGTCTTAGCTTGCCCACAGAAGACCAACAAGGAAGGGGCCAATCTGGGTAGGAAGTTCCAAAGTTTAGGACCAGCCACCAAGAAGGCCCTCTCTTATGGCCCCCCCCAAGGGTGCTTATGATGGTGGTGGGACTGAGAGAAGGGCTTCTTTTCAGGATCTTAAAGTCTGGGGTGGCTCATGCAGGGAAATACAAAGATACAGCCATGTTAGTCTGCAGCACCAGTTTGTAGGGAGATCTTATAGTGGCTTTGACACTAACTGAAAGAAAGAGGTTGGCAGCATGAGCTCTCCAAGACAAAAGTCTGCTTCCTCAGATGCATTTGGTCCATATGCATCTGAGGAAGAAGACTTTTTTTGTCTAGCAAGGCTCATGCTGCCAACTTCTTTCTTTCAGTAAATCTCAAAGATCTCTCTGCATACTGGGAGATATGGTCTGCCAAACAGCCTGGGCCTGAGCCATATAGGGCTTTAAAGTTCATAACCATCACTTTGAATTGTGCCCAGAAACAAACTGGGGCTGTTTCAAGAGGGGCCTGAGTTCCATCCCGTGGGGCTCCAAGGCTGGCTCAGCCTTCCATCCTTTTGTAGGTCGGTGAAATGAGTACCCAGCTTGTCCTGGGCAAGTGGCTTGCATGTAGTAAAATTGCTTAGAGTGCAGAGTTCAGTATGAAGTGGTATAGAAATGTAATTACTACTGTACTGCTAAATGCTATGGTCTCTGTATCCTGCCTCAATTAACAGCCGGGATGGATGGCCCTTGCGGTCTCTTCCAATTCTATGATTCACTGGACCAGCTGAAGTTTCCGAACCCTCTTCCAAGGCAGGATGTACTAAAAGAAATGGCAGTACCTCGCCATAAGGAAATCATTCCTGTCCATTAGGATTCATTGTGGAATACTTGCCCATAGGGAATCATAGGGGAATACTTGCCCATAGGGA
>NW_024826628.1:0-1551 GCF_019175285.1 Sceloporus undulatus
TATTACTTTGTTGTTAAAAGAAGATAGAGATGCAACTGAGGTAAAGAATTAGAGGCTAATTTCCTTATTAAATATGGATTATAAATTATTTTCTATGATTTTGGCCCATAGACTCAAAAAAGTTCTTAAGGGCTGGATTCATAAGGACAAGTCAGTGATAACATACAAAACCCCTGAAATAGAATTGAATATTTTCAAAGGCACAACAAAAAAACACTTATCTTTTTAGAAAAGTCCTTCAATAAAATAGGATGGAATATGTTATTTGTGACACTTGAAAAATGGAAATAGGAGCTTCTTATTTAAGATGGATAAAGGCAATGTATAAAGATCAAAGAGCCAAACTAATTGTTAACTATTAAAAAACAGAGGAATTTAAGATTTCTAAAGGGAAATGGCAAGCTTTCCCACTATCACCCCTTTTGTTCATTCTGATCCTTGAAGCACTGAATAATAGGATAAGATTAGAGAATAAGATCAATGGAATAAAAATTAGCATACATTGAATTTAAAATGAGAGTCTTCTCAGAAGACATTTGTATTCCCTGGAGAACCCAGAAAAGAGCACAAGACAATTGATGGATGTAATAGTGGGATTGGAATATGTTTCGGGACTAAAAGGAAACAGAGACAAAACAACATTAATAACAGAAAAGATGGTAGAAGGAAGAACAAATGCAGGAAGGAATTAGTGGATTTAAAGTGGGAAAGAAAGTTAAATATCTAGGAATAAATTTAACAAATAAAAACTCATATCTACTTCACAATAACTATGAGACACATGGAAGAAAATCAGAAAAGACCTAGAAAAATGGGGGAAATTACACTTATCGCTATTAGGAAAAATATCACTGATCCAAATGAGTTTCCTTCCTGAAATACTGTTTCTGTTCATCATTCATCCAGAATGAAAGACCATTGAATCTATGGCAAAAGGAAATCTCAAAATTTATTTGGAATTAAAAAAGACCCAGGAGAAAAATGAAAATACTTTTTGATGAAAAAAATAGAGGAGGGCTGGGTTTACCAAACTCAAAACTTTATGATGCTGCTTGTTGTTTAGTTTGGATTAGAGAATGGTTTATGTTAGAGAATAGACAATTCTTATGTCTGGAGGGTGAACATTTAAGATTTGGGTGGCAAGGATTCCTAATTGACAGTAAAGAGAAAGTTCATAAAGAAAGCTCAAATCATTTCATAAGAAAAGCTCTATTGAAGATCTGGAGAATAAACAAGTGTAGAATATGTCCAAAAATAACTTTATGGCGTTCGTCGCATGAGGCTCTTTTTGGGAGGAAAGGCATCCAGAAAACTAAATGGTTAAGATACAAAGAGGTACTGAAAGAATCGCAAGGAAAACTAGAGATCAAAACACAAGAAGAACCTAAGAATCTGGCCTAGATTGTCCCTGTTACCTTTATCATCAAATGAGGGAGAGGCTTAAAATAGATGTGAAATTAGAAGGAATACAAAATGAAGAATGGGAATTGTGGAAGCCATGCTCCATGTTCATTCCATGCCTGATGAGAGTGTTGGGTGCGAGGCATTGGA
>NW_024826629.1:0-1551 GCF_019175285.1 Sceloporus undulatus
AACTGCCCTGGCTCAATGCTAGGGAATTCTGGGAACTATAGGTTTGTGAAACATTTAGCCTTCTTTGTCAGATAGCTCTGGTGCCACAATAAAGTACAATTCCCAGGATTACCTAGCACTGAGCCAAGGCAGTTAAAGTGGTCTTAAACTAGGTTATTTCTGCAGTGTGTTTTGGACCTCTATTATATGCACTGAAGGGGGAAAGGCAAAAAATCATTGAGTGATTTTTTAAAAATTTCTTTCAGTCTTACAACTGACAGTTCAAGCACCACAAATAGTACTACTTATGGAAACCCGCATCTTCACAGGCAAAAAACAACAAGGATTTGGCATGACAGAAAATTAAAGGAAACAACCTAATGTATTAGCCTCTGAAAACATGTAAAATTTCACTGTTCCCACAAGCATGTTTGGGCAAGATTGAAGGACTATAATTTTCTGAAAAATTATCTTTGCCATCATAATGGCCAGTTAGGAGATCAAGCACTGCCAAATCACTCTGTATTCTAACATTTAAAAGGCTGTTGAGCCAAGTCTACAATATACACAGAATTAAAGAGAAGAACTGACTCCATCTGATTATCTTCATCATGAGTTTTTTTCACTGCATGGGCAAACTGGCGAAAAGAGGAAATCCCCTCCTTTGGGAGAAACTGAAGAACAGTTGACTATCCTACATGAAATGGACAGAAAGGCAAAAGCAAAATGACCAGACAACTACAGAGTTGACAAAGTCTCAGATTAATAACAGAGTATGCCTAGATTTAAAAAATGTGCCTCCATGTTATCCAAATTAAACATACATACTGCAGGAATTGCCCATGAGTTCTTATATAGAATTCTCATTACTACATTTATTTTTTACACATATCAATATTTAAAAAAACATTTCACATTTAAACTCCTTTTTTTTTTTTTACTCCCAAACCAAAGTAAACCAAATAAATTAGATCCAGCAGAGAGAAGTTAACTTTGTCTGTGGAAGGAATTTTTCCATGAGCTGATAGTAAAAGAAAACCCCCCACCAAACTTCAGAATAGGCCATAATGATTTAAATTGAGGGCAACTACACATGATTTCTTTGGAGCTATCAGTAAATTTAAATTGTTAAAAAATCATGGGCTATAGAAACTCTATTTTGGTAAAGCTATGTGGTTAAAAAATTACAGAGGAGACCTGGAGGAGGGGAAAGGTTCCCAAAGCTGAGTATAAAAAACCCAAGATCTATGCTCCCAGGAAGACTGTACATATCTTCATTATTTTAAGATGCAGTATGGCAAAGATGCAAACATCTAGATGTTGCTGGACTGCAACTTCCATCATCCCTCAACACAGACTATCTTGATATGGGAGATTACTGCACTAGGGTAAAAGTGTTCTCCAATGTGTTCTCACGGGCGCGAGCCTGGAACGTGATGAGGGCCAGAACGCAAGTTTACCGGACAGCGGAACGCTGCCATCGCCGTCTGGCGTTCCAAATGTGTTCCCAATGTGTTCCAGGGAGGCCAATCCCTGGAACACATTGGGAACACATTTGGAACGCCTGGCAGT
>NW_024826630.1:0-1551 GCF_019175285.1 Sceloporus undulatus
TCTCCACGGAATAGAGCCAGGCACAGAAATCACATGGAAAGCACTCAGAAATCCCAATTTCCGTGTGAAAGTCACAAAATTGGCAACAGTGTACCTCTGTTCAACTGAGGCTTCACAGAAGGTTCTGGAACATTCTCCACATTCACAAACAGCACACAAAATGGCCGCCAGAACACAAAATGGCCACTGGAACACAAAATGGCCACTGGAACACAAAATGGCCACCGGAAAACAAAATGGCTGACAGAACACAAAATGGCCGCCTCTGCCTGAGCACTTGGCAGTTGACATTTGAGGCCTTCAGAGGAGAAACAGAGACTGAGGGAAGACTGGAAGGGGGTCCTGGAGGGAGGAAGCCTAGGGAGATAGAAGGCCTTCCTGAGATATTCGGTGTTCGCTTCCTAACAAAGGGGTTTCTGGCCTCATAAAGGATTTGGGGCAAACTGGTTCTGAAAGGCAGTAGTAGCCTTTTCTCTTGCCAATGGGATTTACAGTGTTTCCTGGACTGTATCTCCCAGCATCCACTTGGCCAGAAAGAGGAGGGTCCTGCCCTGCATAGTGTTGCCATTTCATGGGTCTTAGGCTCTGGGAACGTGTGCCTTTGGCCAGTGTCCATGTGGCTGGGGCTCCAGGGTCCCTCAGTCTCTCCTGCCTTGTTCTATATTAACTGCAGCAGGAAGAGCCTGTGAGGGTGGGGTAGGGGGCGGGGCCTTCCAGCTCCTTTGCCCTCATTGGCCAGACTGAAGAAGGGGAGGAGCTTCTGCCTCTCTATTTAGCTCTGTGCGCGGAGCAGAGAGTGAGAAGGGGATAGAGAGAGACAAGGCTTGGAAGTGGTAGGCTCTGTGCTGACGCCTCCAACTACCAAGCGCTGAGGTGTAGGTGGCCATTTTGTGTTCTGGTGGCCATTTTGTATTCTGTGGCCATTTTGTGCTGCTTGTGACTATTGGGAATAATGTTCCAGAACCTTCTCTGAGGCCTCAGTTGAACAGAGGCCTCTCTTTCTCTCCTGAGGCTCCATAGAGAGAAGAAGGCCAGGCTCCTTGGGCCAAAAGGAAGGAAGTGTGTCTCTTTGTGCATCTTTTGTGTCTCTTTTCTGAGAGGGTTTTCGTATTACAAAGCTCTGCTCCTTCTGGGGAACAAGGGTTTTAAAAGGGATCAGAAATGGGGAGGATAGTTTTAATACAAGCCTTATTCTTCTTCTTCTTCACAAACATTGGGCTTTGGCTTCTAAGAGGAGGCTTGTCCCCCAAGAAAGGCCAAAATTGGCTCCTTTGGGAGGTTTTAAAAGTCTCCCCAGTTTCCTTATTAAGAGATTTTCAGGGAAGAAGGAAGGAGACAGACCAGAATAACTCATATTACCAAGAATGAAACAAACAAACATACAAACAAACAACAACAAGAAGAATATGGATTAGACTGAAATACAAACTACCTTTTTTTTAAAGGAAAACCATTATTAGGAGGGTAAAAACAAGACATGGGTGCTTCTGCCCTTTTAAAACTGACTCAGGTTGTATCTGCACTGCAGAAATAATCCAGTTCTAAAGTGTG
>NW_024826631.1:0-1551 GCF_019175285.1 Sceloporus undulatus
GCATCAGAGAAAGGACCATAAAAGATATGCAGATGACACTATGGCGCAGTACACACGGGTGGTGAAACACCACCCCTCTTTCCTGTGCACCAAACCATGCAGCAATGATATGCAGGCAGGAAGAGGCTGCCTAGAGCAGCTTCTTCCTTAAGACGTCATAAGGGCTGCAATGCAGCCCTATGATGCCCCTTCTTGGCACAGTAATGGTGCCGCCCGCATGTACTAGGGCTTGGTTGCTGCACTCTCCTGAGCCCTAGTTTTGGCCCCATGATGGCGCTTCCCATCTGTCTTTACTGGGCCTATACTACTAGCAAAAAAATACCAAAGACCTGTAACAATGAAGAAAGTCAAAGAAGAATATGCTAAACCAGGTTTACGGATAAATGTTAAGAAAACAAAAATAATGACAACGGATGGTTTTCACAACTTTAAGGTAGATGATGGAGAAAATGAAATAAAATTTTCTCATACCTTGGCTCAGTCATTGGTTAGAGTGGAGATTACAGTAAAGAAATTAGAAGAAGAGCCACAGGCACTCCAAGGATTTCCTGGAAACTCTGGAGTAAAGTGCAGGTTGTCTGAAACTGGATTAATGGCTTAAAACAGTGGTTTTGCTGTGAATGTGGATATACATCATCTGGACAGATGAGTGTGTATCATTAGTGTAGGCAAGCCCTAGGACATGGAAGGGCATCTATGAAAGAACTAGACAAGATTCAGAAGTATAAAGATAAAGATATATCATTGAATACTAAAGATAGGCTTGTCCATGCCATTGTATTTCCCATCACTATGTATTGTTGTGGAGCTGGATGGTGAATGTGGTGCTGGGGAAGAATTCTGCAGATAGTGTGGACTGCCAAAACTTCAAATAAATGGGTCCTAGAAGAAATTAAACATGAACTCAAAGCCAGCCATGATATGTAAGTGGAGGCTGTCCTATTTTGACTATGTTATAAAAAGGCATGATTCACTAGTAAAGACAATAATATTTGATAAAATAGAAGGAAGTAGAAAAGAGGAACACCACATTTCATATGGATAGACTCAGTCAAGGAAACCACAGCCCTGAGTCTGCAGGAACTTAACAGAGCTACTGAGGATAGACTGATCTGTAGATGTTTCATTCATAGGATCATAGGGTTATAGGGTCACCATAAGTTGAGGCCAACCTAAAGGGCAGTTAACACAGAGAGAGAAACAGCTTCATTTACATACTGAACTAGCAGTGTCTAAGCAGTTTAAAATTGTAAGCTAATTGCCCCCAACAATCTGGGTACTCATTTTAGCCACCTCAGAAGGATGCTAGCCTGAGTCGAGCTTGAGCTCTTTTGCTCGTATTGAACTCACAACCTTATGGTTTTGAGTGAGTGGCTGCAGTACAGGCATTTAACCACTGTGCCACCAGGGCTCCACACAACAGAACCTAAACCAGTGAGAGGACAGAACAGTAATGGCTCTGTTGTTGAGTTTCTGCACAGAAAATCCATTTTCAAAGCTGTGTTCAAGAAAAGAAAAGTAAGACATTTGATTTGATTCAAGCTGAAGTTT
>NW_024826632.1:0-1551 GCF_019175285.1 Sceloporus undulatus
CCACTGGGGAAGTATAATATCTTTATAGCAAACTGCCAACAGAAAGAAATTAAGGTCAGTGAGAGGAGGAAAAAATTAAGCCCACATTGTTAAAGTACTGATGTAAATGTGTGCATTTTTATACTTAGAAATAAAGCTTTCTCCTCTCTCTTTGTCCTGCACAGCCTTTCTTCACTCAGTCCAAAACAGAAATAATCCAGTTTGAGACTGCTTTAATGACCCTGGCTCAGTGCTAGGGAATTCTGGGAACTGTACCTCTGGTTGAGACATTTAAGTTTTTCTGTCAGAGAGCTACAATAAACTACAATTCCCAGGATTTCCTAGCAATGAGCCAGGAAAGTTAAAGTGGTCTCAAACTGCATTATTTCTGCAGTGTGTTTGGGACCTCAGTCAAGTATTCAGGCATGAAATGATTTTAACAGCATATAGAGAGACTGTAAAAGCCCTTCTTTAAATTCCTGTTACACGTCTTGCTGTCATCTATGTTTTAAAGGCAGAAACTGACATTCTTTAAAACTCCTAAGAGAAACTCAAGAAGCACAAACAAGATAAATACAGACAAAATTACAAGCACTGTTTTTCAGCTCCTTCCATCTCTCCTTTGTTTTGTTGTTGCTGTTCCTTCAAGTAGTTTTCGACTTATGGCGATCCTATCATGGGATTTTCCTGGCAGGTTTTGTTCATGGGACGTTGCCACTGCAAGAATGTGACTTGCCCAAGGCCACTTGCCCATGGCTGAGTGGGGATTCGAACCCTGGTCTCAAGAGTCGTTTTTTGCTCTTCTAATTCGTCAATAAAAGCAACCATAGGCTGTTAACATCTGGAAAGCCAGCTTTGGTCTTGTCTCAGTGGGGGGCTAAGTAAGCAAAGGCAACAAGGAGGTGTACTAAAACTGACAGTGCTTGCCCACAGGGAAACTATACTTGCCTATAGAGAATCATTTCAGATAGGGAATTATTGGGAATTACATGCCAATAGGGAAATTTTGGAGATGCTTCCTATGTTTCCCTATGGGCAAGTATTCCCCAATGATTCCCTATGGGCAAGTATTCCCCAACATTTCCCTATAGGCAAGTATTCCCCAATGATTCCCTATGGGCAAGTATTCCCCAACATTTCCCTATAGGCAAGTATTCCCCAATGATTCCCTATGAGCAAGTATTCCATAATGCTTCCTTATGGGCAAGTATTCCCCAATGTATCCCTATGGACAAGTAATTCCCAATACTGTATTTCCATACATTGGAAATATTGGCCTTCTCCGATGGTATCCCCCAATGATTCTCTATGGGCAAGTATTCCATAATGTTCCCCTAGTACTGGCATATGTTTTAGTATGTCCCAACAACAACCTGTCCTCCGTTCCCTCAGCCACACATTTGGTTTGACTCCAGATTCCCAAATGAAAGGGTGGATTCCTTGGCTCCAGTCGGTGTAAAGCGTTGTTGTTGTTGTTGTATGCCTTCAAGTCTTTATGGCGACTCTTGAGGCGGAGAAGCTATCCTGGGTTTTTCTTGGCCATCTTCTTCAGAGAGGGTTTTGCCCCTGCCT
>NW_024826633.1:0-1550 GCF_019175285.1 Sceloporus undulatus
TGGTCAGAAGAGGACAGAGGTCCTCAGGTAGGTTGGCCACGGGGGGGCTTTCTGGAAGCACCTCCTGCACGTCTTCCCAGAGCTCAGTCGCCGTTTTCTTCTCAGAAGGGTTTTACATGAGAAGGACAGGGCCGAGCCAAGACTCATCAAGAAAAATGCAATCCGAAATTGTTCATCTGTTAGTGATTGGGAGTCAGAAAGCTGAACTTCAAGACTGCCCAATAAAACTGGCTTGGGGAGAATTTCCTGAGTCCCAGATTAAGTGGATAAAGATGTCTCAGGGCAGCTGTTGGGTGGTTTTGCACACAATTTGCTGTGGGTTTCACCCTTTGTTGCTTAATAAAGAACAGAAGGAGTATCTCTCGCCATCTCCTTCGGGGTTTTTTTGTTTTTTTGGACCAAAAGCATTCTTTCATCCACATTTGGATTCATTTCCTGTTGCAGGCTAAGCTTTGTTTAGCAAATTTGGATGGAAGCTTCAGGACTGGAAAGACTGTTTCTGTCTGTCAAACCCCAGAAGACTGATCCACCAAATGTAGGACCTAGATTCACAAGATGTTGGGTAGCCCCTTGTAGGTAACTTAGCCCTTTCAACTTAGAAGTGATGTGCACTAACCACAGAAGAGGACTGAAAGACACGTTTGAAAACATGCATCATCTTGCAACATCTACCTCTCATTGTGATTTGGGATTGTCAGGTCTGACATAGGGTTTTGTTGGAAATATTTATTCAGAGAATTTCTCTGAAGATGCCAGCCACGGATGCTGGCGAAACGTCAGGACTAAAACCTTCTAGAACATGGCCACATAACCCGAAAAACCCACACTCTTCAGAGAGTATTTGCCTTTGTCTTTCTCTGGGGATGAGAGAATGTGACTTGCCCAAAGTCACCCAATGGGTTTCCATAGCTGACTGAAGAATCGAACCCTGGTCTCCAGAGTCATAGTTCAATGCTCAAACCACTACACCATTCTGGCTCTCCTTCAAAAGAATGATGGTGAAGGTGATGTTCTGGGGAAACCATAAAATAGGGCGCATTGGCTACCCTTGCCTTTAAGGAGCATGTTGCCACTTACATTGGGATACACATGCTCACCACCACCAGTGCTAGTAGAACCAAAACGCGGAGCTGACAAATAGACCAAGGAATGTTCTCGAAGACTTTCAGCTTCTCAGGAAGAGGGTGGACCCACTGAACTTCAGGCCTTCGTAAAGCACCTTGTCTGCAAGGAGCTATCCAAGGTCCTACCCAAACTCCAAACCAGGCCTTCAAAACTTATGTCCGATGAAGCCACTCTCAGAAATCGCTTGTGCCCTTTACTTATGGTCAAGGTGGTCTTTATTGCTTCCCTGCCCTGAATTTTTCAGTGAATACAGCATCTTGTGTACAATCAGTCATAAATAATACAGACTTTGCCCTTGTGTGTATGATTTTAAAGACATGCAATGAAAGGAAAGGAGACGGAGATAGAAAGAGGGAAAGGAAGGACCTCAACAGACTGGAACATGCCCAGAAGTAGGCAGCTCTGAAAGGTGTTCACACCAAGCC
>NW_024826634.1:0-1550 GCF_019175285.1 Sceloporus undulatus
TTTGTGATTATGGCATTGCTTTCTAGATGTTCACAGACTCTCTGTTTAATGATCTGCTCTTTAATCTTTCCATAAAGAAGGTGGTCTTCCTCCTCCTGCTCTGCATGAAAGAGAAATCAAATTCTCATCAGTGATGATGATGCAAGGAAAAATTAACATTCCTGCCTTTAAAGACTTTTTTAAAAATAACTTTTATTGAAACTAAAGTACATACAATGAATTTTATATAATGCATAATTATGTATATATATTTTCTACATTCTATTGCAACTTATCAGAATTTAAAGTCTGAGGAGGCCTGAATCCTGTTGGTTAAACCTAGCGTAGACCAACTCAATCCATAATTGACTGGTGAGTCAATCTATAGGTAAATCCAAGAGACTGAGGAGTTTATCGCACACGCGTTTGTAAACGATCTGAGGTCTGTATGGTAACGGAACGGAACGGATTTTATCGCACAGCCTCGTTACCGACACGTTTACAGTGCGTACCCGTTCCGTTCCGTTCGCGTAAAATGTCCCCAATGATTTATTTCCGTCCTCCCTCTCCAGTAAACGTTATGTGAACGGAAAATCCCCCGTGTGCGATATCCTACGCGTTCCAATTCCATCCCCGTCCAGTCCCTACAGTAACAATGGTCCATCATGACATCTTTCCTATACCTGGTCCCCTTGCAAGATGTTTTAACGACTTTCATCAGTGAAAATTATAGAACATGTAGACATGTTTGTATATGAAAAAAAACCCAGGAAACTGTGTTTGATACCAGGTAACAATCTCGGGTAGGTATGTTAGGTTTTGAATAATTGTCCCGCTGCAACAAGACAACTGAAGACCTAAATTAAGCCATGACTTTAGGACCTAAAATGTCCAACATTTTGTGCTTTAGTTTGGTGCTGCATTTGTCCTACTGTTTGTTCTACATTTTGTCCTACATTTATTCCCTGGCGATAGTGGACTATAATGGCAACATAATGGTAGCTTTGCCTGAAATATCCAATTAATTCAGGGACAAATGAAAGAACAAAGCTATGGAGAAAATCTACCTTGTTCTTATAACATTTAAAAATTTTTTTTAACATTGATAGCTATATTTTGTCCTACTGTATGCACTAGTTTTCCGAGGACATTTACAGCAGTTCTAGATGGAGGGACATCACGTAATAGATAAATATTTCCTTTTGTTACTGTTGTGGATTTTTTTATCAGTGATTACAACACTGTAGTGGCATTACATAAAGTACCTTGAATTAATATTTCGTGTTTTGTTGTGGGATTGCCTGCTTTAAGGAGTGGTATATTGATTTCTCAGTCAGAGAACTTCCCTGCCTACGAATTCTATACACCCCTCCTTAAAACTGTCAACCCCATAATGTGACAGGAGGCGGCTGCAATGTCTCTTCCGCGTTTTTGCAGAGAGGGACAGCGAGTTTCCCAATATTCCTAGAGCTCCCTTTCGAAACCGCGCGCCAATTTTTTCCTGAACTGCGCATGCGCAAAGACAGGGGATGTTCGGGGCGTCATCGGGATGCGACCCGGCTGTGCGGTGA
>NW_024826635.1:0-1550 GCF_019175285.1 Sceloporus undulatus
CCCAACAGCCAGCAGAGCATGCTGTTTTCCTTTAACATGCTGGTCTCTAATGAGAGGCCAGCAAAATCTCCTCCCCAGCCCAAATGGTCGGGGAGAAGCATAATGGTCTGTAACTTGTTATATCTGAATGTAGCCAATGGGTCTTACAGTATTTCTTAACTGTTTATAAGTTTAGTGGCATACTGGTATGTTTATATTATAGCATATCCAATACTGCCTATCTTTTCTTGCCCCATTAAAGCAATACTGGATCCACAATGTCACTGACAGAAACCTTTAAATGTGTTTCCATTCCTCTAAAAAAGCTTGAAATGTCAAGGCCAAATAAATAAATGTGCCCACTTTAATCTACAGCCTAAATCCAAAAAATCTGACCTAGGAGTACCAAATGCTTCTAATCTTCAGCACCTCTTTTGACTCACATTAAATCTAAGGAAAAAAATGGAACTTCTGCCAGCTAAGAATAGGGCAGAATATTTTTCTCTTTCTGTAAATTCTGTCCCCAAGTCATCTGTGTAATAAATAAAGATGTCTCTGGAGAAGGCTGGAGCCAAGCTCCACAAGACAAGTAATCTGATTTCTACTTCCTTTGAAGTAAAGTTGAGCAAACAATGTGGCTGTGTATGTAAGAGATGGGAGATTCTGAGCTGCCCCAAGCATTGCCAGGTAGTATTAGCCGAACTGAAAATAAACATTATTTTCTGTGAAGAAAGTGCAGTGAGGTTAGTCTCCCAAGTTGCTGTACAATTGTTCTTTATTTTATGAACTGTTCTTCCTTGACGGTATCCTGTAACCAAAGCTCAGTGGAAGAACAGCAGGCAGAGTTGGCCATATGAAGTGTCAGCTATCAGAAAGCAATGACGGAAAGTTGATCTCAAAGGCATGGGAAGTCAAAAGGGAACTCACAATGGTCCCAGAATCTGAAATGAAGTGACAGCAAAGGATGTCATTTCCTGTCTTAGAATTTGGTGGGTCTGCTCTGCTCTAGGAGTTCTGATTGAATTAGAAGAACTTCTAAAATAAATTCTGGGGGAAAAAAAGCTCAATGGGCAACTTTCCCATATATTACCAATGTGCAAAGGCATCTTGAGAGGTCATTGCAGAGAAGTTGTTTTGAGGTACACTGGTTTGCTTGGCAGAACAAGGGAAAAGTGTGAGCTGAATATAATACCAAGGACAGCTTCAATTGGAGGCTTCAACAAGGTAAAGATGGTATCAGTCCCAGACTAGAGAACTGTGAGTCTCAATTTCATTACTTTTCTGTAATGAAAAGTAATGTTGTTGTTTCTATCAGGTTGTAAGTCTTTGGGTTTGTTATCCCTCAACATGAGCATTTGCACACATATTCTGCACACAATTTTCCTTAAGATACACTTATTTGTTTATTTCCCACAGTGAATGTATCTTTGTACACATTTACTATATTGACTAAAATGTTTTCCAGCTGCCCATAGTTTAGCTATTCTTTTTTTAAAAAAAATGTACACATGAACATGTACATTTATCTGCCTTTTATCTCTCAAAATGCACAGAAAGCCTCTCAGAGGTGT
>NW_024826636.1:0-1550 GCF_019175285.1 Sceloporus undulatus
GAGGCCCCAAGGATGGGAGCAGGAGCCACCGGCTTCCTCCTCTTCCCGCCCGTGGGGCTTCTCCAGGCCGGAGGTGTCCTCAGGGGCCGGCAAACGCCGTAGGACAGCGCACCGGCCTCCACGGCCCTTTTGCCGGCCTCTGACGGCCCCAGAAGGGACCCTCAGGGGCTGGCAAACGCCGGAGGAGGAACCAGAGGCTCCCTCCCTCTGAAAAGGGTGTGGAAGCCCCGCCCCCTGGGGGGGGGAAGCCCCGCCCCGGCACCCAGCCCCCATCCTGGGGGTAGAAGCCCCGCCCCGGCACGCGAACTGAAAAAGGTTCGCCATCACTGTTCTAGAAGTTATATTTCTAAGGAAAGTATCTATTTTTTTAAAATAATTAAACATAATTTGTAATCATTTAGGAAGCTTAAAAAACCCTCATTTCCACTTCCAAGTAGTCCATTTAGAGGATGCATTATTCTTTCCTTTCCATGTTTGTGACTTTTGCAAGTGAAGACAGAATCCAGAAAATCTTCCACAAATTAATGACAAATCCAGTTTACAGTTTTCCCAGCACAAGATCCAAGGCAGTGGAATTAAAACAAAACACAGCTAAAATTCATATATTATAGTATTAAAATGGGCTCTGAAAACAAAAATAGGTCTAATTTAAGATTTACAATTCTGAACCCATTACATGAGAATGGAACACAATGATAATGTATGATAATGTAGAATTGTGGAACAGTAACCCAAAATGCCATCACACCTTAGTTACTTAACTTTTGTATGTACATATCTGTGTACACAATATAAATGCCAAGAACATGAGTTCCAACATTTCTACGCCTGCTCTCTTAGATGAACAGCTAACACCATGAACACACTTGGCTAAATTTACCTGGCAGTGCGAAGACAAAGTGATCAGCAACTATATGCAAGATTCTTTTTTTCCTAATAAGAACAACGGCCATAAAGTAGAAAAAGTCTATAGGAGTTGCTCCATGGTAGAAAACAACCAATGCTGGGCCATCAGGTATTTTTTCTAGGCCATGCACCTCATAGCCTGTTGAAAGCAAACAGACGGTACTTGGGGTTAGAATCTGATATCAAGTTTGTATTGCATATATTTCTTAAAAGATTTATTAACATTCCAGAGACAAGCTGAATAATGACACCAACTGCAGGCACTTTACCCAGAAATAAACAATATCACAACCATGAAATCATCACTGTCTATGAATCATATAAGCATTTATTTGAAAGACAGCCTCCCTTGCATGACTTTATTTTGATCCCTCTAAAGGACTGTCTTGTCTGCTGATGATGTCAGTCAGGTAGTGTTGCCTTCACTTTTGTTATTTTAGACAGCTATTGGATTAGTTTTTGAGTCATATGTCTATGGACTAGCTTTTGTTGATGGGTGACAAGAATTGTCAGCTTCCCTCAACACATATAAACTGGGGTTAATAAACTTCATCCACAGCACATACTTAACTTCATCTGCAGCATACGTATAAATTCTACTACTTACTATTCCCTGAGGCAAGAGGAATCCAGAGGCCCAACTA
>NW_024826637.1:0-1550 GCF_019175285.1 Sceloporus undulatus
CTGCAAACAGCATTGCAGCACATGGGAGCCGTGGGAACAGATGGTGAGGGGTTTCCCCTCCATGTCTCTGTTTCTCCACATCACCTCTGCCCAGCCTGTTTAAGGCCAGGGATCAGTGAAGAAACTGGCCAGAAGTCATGGAAACTTCCCTCCTCAGCATCTCTGCCCAGCCAGAGTTCAGAGGACAGGCCAGCCAAAGCCATGGAAAAGGATTTCTCTGCATCACCTCTGCCCAGCCTGTTTAAGGCCAGGGATCAGTGAGGAAACTGGCCGGAAGTTATGGAAACTTCCCTTCTCAACATTGCTGCTCAGTCCATTCGGGGCCAGAGTACAGGGGACAGGTCAGCCAAAAGCCATGGCAAGGGTTTTCTCTGCATCACCTCTGCACAGCCTGAAACAGGGCCAACGTCACGGAGTCAAGCCAGCCAGAAGACACAGGATAGAGGTGAGTACCAGGGGCCCTCTCTCTCTAGCCACCATATAACCGTTGACAGATCTAATGCCCTCGCTCTGCCATGATCATTGCAGGCACTATGCCTAGCATAGGTTTGGGACTCTGCCAGGAGGGCAAATGGGGGCATAAACCCTTGGTCTCCCCCTTCCTTCCCTTCTCTGGCCCCAATGGCACCCATAACCCCAACAGGTGTGGGGGATCCTTTTGCAGACTGGGAAACACATGGTGGTGTTGCCAGGGCTCCTGCATATTCCTTTTGAATTCTTATAATGAGATGGTGTGTAAGGAGGCAGAGGACTCTTCCTTTATGTTGTACAGCCGCATGGCTGTAAAGGAAGCTGGACTTGGCCCACCAGGAGCTGAAGCTTCCAACTCTAAAATGGTCTTTTTTGGCTGCCACAGACCATCCCTCAATAAAGCACAATATGGCTTCATGTCCTCCACAGAGAGAGCATGGCCTCTGCCACCCACTTCTAAACAGAGGCTGGAGGGCCATCTATCGGTTATGCTTTGATTGAGAGTTCCTGCATGGCAGAATGGGGTTGGACTGGATGGCCCTTGGGGTATTTTCCAACCCAAGGATACTATGGGAGAGCACATGGATACAAATCTTCCTGTGTTCCCTCCCAAAAAGTTACAACAACAAAAAGGGTTAAACCACTTGTAGATATCATGGGTGGAGAGTTCCCTTCACCCCCAATTGTGTTTGGCTGCCCCAAACTATGGCACTCTTGAGAGAGCAGCTTGAGCGCTTGGCCTCTCCTTTCCATCAGAGATTACCCTTTCTCAGGATACAGACATACCTCAGGTAAATGGGGGGCCATGTCCCACAGCAGCCCCTCTGCCCTTCCCAGCTAGCTACCTATGCAAGTGGGAAGGGAGTTGAGGACCAAGCCAGCTTCTATCATGCAGCCAGGTTACTAAGCCTGCCTGAGATAATAAGGGCTAAGCTTGTAAACTCCAGCTTGAAGTTGGGGCTGTTTCAAACCTAAATAAAACAAAGTGCCCTGTGAGTATCAGGGCTACACTACAGGCCATATGCAGCTACCTACCCATGTTTAGCAATGCTCTTCAGTCACTGCTAACCCAGGAGCAG
>NW_024826638.1:0-1550 GCF_019175285.1 Sceloporus undulatus
TTGTATAGTATGAGTGGAAATAGCTCTACAAATTATAGTTGTGGATGGAGTTTAAGGATTAGATCTGGATGCCAGTGCTATTTCTTTTGTGTCTTTTCCCAAAGAATAATTATGGTGTAAAGTATCTTACTAGGGAAAAAAATGATCCTTTATAGTAACAGTTTGCAGTAATATTTTCCAGGCTTTTACCACCCAGACAGAGCCAAAATAATTATTTCAATGCAGGCATCTGCATTTGCTAATGTAATTTTACTGGGTTGCATTGGAAGGTATTTGATTTTACATCTAGTTCTGTCTATTGGGAATAAAAATGACATAAACAAAGTGGTCATTTGTGTGTAGTAATAGTGTTTTTACAAAGGCATGTGCCAAAGAACCAAGATAAAACTGGTTTTTAAAGAGAAAGCTACTATCTATATAAAGTAATAGATTGAGAATAAGATTGGTAAAATCTTGAGAAGCACATAAAACAAATATACTGTGGAGTGCAGGATTGCCAGCTAAGCCATTCCCAGAAGGGGATTACCAGTTAAGCCATTCCCCTGACCCTCTCTAAGTCAGGGGTTCCCAAGCTTTGGTCCTCCAGGTGTTTTGGAGTTCAGCTCTAAGAATTCCTAACTGTCAGTCAGGCCAACGAGGGGTTCTAGGAGTTCATTCAAAAAACCTGGAGGACCAAAGTTTGGGAACCATTGCTCTAGGCCAGTGGATCCCAAACTTTGATCTTCCAGAAGTTTTGGATTTCAGCTCCCAGAATTCCTGACTGTTGGCCAAGCTGGCTGGGGCTCCTGGGAATTGAAGTCCAAACCACCTGGAGCACCAAAGTTTGAGAATCACTGCTCTAGACAATAGATTCCATTGCCAATCTACAATTACTGTCAAGATGTTCCTTTTAATGTTGAATCAAAGCCCTAGTCCGCATTTATCTCTTGATTCACTTCCTTCACCAATTCCTGAAACTGGTTCAGCGAACAGCATGGTTCCCACTATGTTTGTGCCGGTTTCAAGAATCAGTGCAGGAAGTGACAGCCACGACTTCCCCACCATGTCTCCCTCTGTCCTTTCTGGCCATAGTGGGTGTGGGGAAGAGGCTGAGGCAGAAGGAGAGAGGCAGGCCAGGAGAACGGAGGACTGAGGGGGGAGCATGGAGGTATGGCCAGGAAAGCCGCTGCCAGTGGGAAACCACAGCGGATTCGAATCCGATTCAATTCTGCCTGGTTCCCACTTGGGCTGAATCAATTTTTTTTTTCAAATAAATCGCATCATTTTATCAGCGTCTTTTTGACATGGGTTAAATGGGTAAAAATGGGTAAAAACCATGGCTCCGCTTTCCGAATCGCTTCAGGGATTCGAATTAAGTGGAAACCATCATGGTTTAAACCAAATCAAGATCTGGTTTAAACCGTAGTGGAAACAAGGCCAAAGTCTTACTCTCCTGTAACTTCAAACCATTAGACCTGGTTCTACCCTCTGGGGAACAGAGAACAATCCTGCACCCTCCTCTCAGTGTCAATCCTTCAGGTATTTAAAAAATGCATTCATGTCACTCTTCA
>NW_024826639.1:0-1550 GCF_019175285.1 Sceloporus undulatus
CGGTCTGTAAACCGCCCTACTCAGGGATGTGCTGAGGAGCATTTGGGCGTGAAAAGCATTTATCTCCATAGTTCCTTCCCACAGAATCCTAGAATTGGCAGTTTAGAATGGGATATTTAGAATCCTTAGAAAATGGAGAGCAATAGTGCCTCACCAAACTACAAATTCCAAGATTCCACAGAATATTGTTATGACAAACTACGTGTGAAAGCGGTTTAGGACTCATAGTAGACCACAAGTTGAACATGAGGCACCTAAAAAGGTCAATATGATCCTAGGCTTTATCAATAAAAGTATAGTGTCTAGATCAAGAGAAGTAATAGTGCCACTCTATTCTGCTTTGGTCAGGCCTCACTTGAAATAACCCTGTGTCTACTTCTTGGCACCACAATTCAAAAAGGATGTTGAGAATCTGGAGAGTATCCAAAGGAGGGCAACCAAAAAGGTGAAGGAACTGAAAACCATCAAGCCCTTTGAGAAGTGGCTTAGGAGCTGGCTATGTTTATCCAGGAGAAGAGAAGGTTAAGAGTGGATATAATAGCCCTGTTCAAATATCTGAAGAGATGTCACATTGATGGATCAAGCTTGCTTTCTCCTATTCCAGAGAAAAGGAGAGGAACAGTGGATGCAAGCCACAGGGAAAGAGATGCCACCTAAAGATTAGTAGGAACTTCCTGACAGTAAGGGCTGTTCGAGAGTGCAATATACTCCCTCAGAGCATGGTGGAGTATCATTATTGTTATAATTGTCCGGGTACAAATGGGCGCTTTGTGGCATGCTGGCAGTGATTTTAGGGTTTGGGAGCGTGCCGTAACCGCACGCTCCCAAAGCCTAATACTTATGGGCAGCACAATCTTGACGCAGCACCATCCATACTGCGCACGCATCCATGACGTGTCTTGTGTGACGTGTCCAAACAGCACGGCACATAAGACATATCAACGTGATGCCCCAAGGTGCAAATGGCGCCTTGGTGGCATCACAGGAAGGAGCTCCATTTCTGAGCTCCTTTTGGCTGCAGATCGTTCTTGCAGCCATGGGGTTGCTGTGGCAATGATCTGGAGGAGAAAGGGACGGCCTCTGGCCACCCCTTTCTTCTAATCTGTACTGAGCCATTGTTATTATTATTAAGATTTATTTCTAAAGCACTCCTTCTTTGGAGATCTTTAAACAAAGGCTGGATGACTATACGTTGGGGGTGCATTGAATGTGTATTCCTGCATGGCCAGGGGTTTAACTGGATGGCCCTTGTTGTCTATTCCAACTCTATGATTCCATAATTCTAGTGGAAACATAGCACCATGACAATGTAGTATGAAAGGACCTTCAGTCTTCACAGGAAGGGCAGTGGAGTCAGGTTCCTTACCCACAGAGGCCACATTCTGATAATTCTCTATCATCACATCGCTGTACAGACGTCTCTGCTTCTTTGTCAAGAGTTTCCATTCTTCCTCGGTGAAATATACTGCCACATCCGCAAAAGTCACCTGCAATATAAAATGGTCCTCATCCAGAGAGTGACTAATAAAAGGGGAGGAATGCGCATGGTG
>NW_024826640.1:0-1550 GCF_019175285.1 Sceloporus undulatus
TTTCACCTGAGAAATGTTGGAGGGCATGTATATTCCATTAGCAGATGGGTAGCGTTGGCAAAGAGCTTGTTAGGGATGACTGATCAATGTTCTTTTCGATTCCCAAACTTGGGTCCTCCAGTTTTGCTTTCCAAGGTTTCAGTTATATGGGGTCAGCCAATGTCTAAAAAATACAACATAGTCCACCCTCAACCATGATTTTGCTCTCTCCTGTTTCAGTTACCCTTGGCCATTCACAGTCTAAAAACATTACAGGTATACGGTTTGGTACTATTGCAGTTTCAGGCATCCACTGGGGATCTTGGAAAATCTCCCCTGTCAATAAGGGATGACTACTGTACTTTTAAAGTGTTGCTACTTTTTTGGTTCTTGTTTACATTTTATTCATCAAGTTTTCAAAACCACCCTCTTAACTGTACATGCAACACAAAAACTGGATAGATAAATAAAATCTGACATCTGACAACTATCTACAAATGGAAACTTTATTGTTATCCACAGAAGAAAATGGCACTCCTTACTTAAAAGAAAGCAAAGAAGCAAAATTGCCCTCAGGAACAAGGTGGGGGTGGGATGCAGCTGAATATCTCAAATGACCCCAGCCACTGAGAAACAAAGTGCTCTTATCCACACTGAAGTTCCCCTTCATGCACATCGTTCTCATGCTGACTTGTGTTGTCTTGATCAGGCTAGAAAGGAAACCTGCCTCCCTCCAGATATCGCTGGACTGCACCACTAGCCACTCTCTTTGGGTCTGAGAAGAATTAGAAAATCCAAAAACATCTGGAAAGCTGGAGCATCCTTTCTCATCCCTGCAGATGTGCAAAAGTAAGGAACTCACAGTTTCAGACATATAGCTTTCATCATCCCTGAGCATCATGGCTATTGGGAATTGGAGTCCAACATCATCTGTAGGCCCACAGCCAGCCCCCCCCCCCTTTTAGAAGAGAACTTGTTTGATAGACAAACAGAGATCTGTTTGAAGGGACATATGCAAAGACGGAAGGAGGATGGTGCAAACAGAGGAAGGGTGTAAGAGGGCTGCAGAATGTTGCCTCAGTCCACAACACTAAATGCTACCCAAGACAAATATTTCTTGTTGGCTGTGAACTGACTTTGAGTCTGCCCTGACATATATTAGTAATATCCCACTTTGCATGGTTCAGGACTCACAGAACTCTGGCGAGCCCCAGTTCAAATTAAGATGTGGATGGAAGTCCCAAGATATATGGCCGTGTGTGTGTGTGAGTGTGAGTGTGTGTACACGCATGCACAGCATGAACAAATGTGTGCAAAGTGGTGGGAATGAGGATGGGAAAGTGTAGTGTCCACATTAGCTGCTCCTTATTTTTTAGAATCAGCAGCCAGCAGACCTTTCAGAAAGCAACACTTCAGAGACCATACAGACTAATCCTTCCTTCCTTCCTTCCCCACAGGAAACTCTCTCCACAGCCAGGAGTTCCAGTTGCTGATTTTGGCTGCTTTCTGGGGCCTGTGATAAGGAGGATGAGGAAAGAGCTAGAGGAAAGTTGGGGCTCCACCAGGAACCA
>NW_024826641.1:0-1550 GCF_019175285.1 Sceloporus undulatus
AAGATAGGGTTCAATACCATTGGAAACAACATTTTTCGGAGGGGGGGGAGTTTTCTCTGGAGTCCTGGGGGAGGGGGCTCTGGGGGGAGAGAAGAGCCAAAATCTAAGCCAAAGCCAAGAGGAGGGAGACGGAGGGACCTCAAATTTTCTTGGCAAGAGTTGTTCAGTGGAGGTTTGCCATTGCCTTCCCTGAGGCTGAGAGAGTGTGACTTCTTGCCCAAGGGACCCAGCTGGTTTCATGGAAGAGTGGGGCACTGGACCCTGGCCTCCAGAGTTGTAACCCAACACTCAAACCACTGCACCACACTGCCTCCCATTTCCATGTACAACCTGTAAAATAAGTGCAGACGTTTTTATGTCCTTCATGTGTGTCTTAGAGTCATTTCCAACTTATGAACCCCTAAGGCAACCTTACCATGGGGTTTCCTTTCCAGGTTTGTTCATAGAGGGGTTGCCATTGCCATACTCTGAGGCTGAGAGAGTGTGACTTGCAATGGGTCACCTAAGTCCAAAACACACTGCAGCAATAATCCAAGCTGAGATCGCTTTAACTGCCCTGGCTCAGTGCTAGGGAATTCTGGGAAATATAGTTTTGTGAGACATTATCTGTCAGAGAGCTCTGGTGCCACAATAAACTCCAGTTCCCAGGATTCCCTAGCACTGGGCCAGGGCAGTTAAAGCGCTCTCAAACTGGACTATTGCTGCCGTGTGCTTTGGACCTTATTTGGCTGTAAATTGTCCATAGCCTGCAATGCATCTCCTAATTCTGTTGGCAGTCCCTCCCTCCCAAGACTTTTTCATTTCCCCCCAAAACCAGCGCAAAGCTGGCAGATGGAAAGAGGTTTTAAAGCAGCATTTAAATCTGCCATATTTTATTAAAAAACTAAATGTCCCAAATGCTATTATCGATTTTGTAGCTATTATTACAGAAAGATGTAGAGTGCAAACTCCTCAAGTACCTTGATTTTCTGGAGTGAGATGGGCTTTTCCAACTGACTCACTGTGATGATCTCCGGTGGTCCAAGCAGCCAAACTGCGGCCCTGGAATAATAATAATAATAATTATTATTATTATTATTATTATTATTATTATTATTATTATTATTTTATACCCCTCTCTTCAGCCAAAAGGCTATCAGAGTGGATTACAAATAGTTAATTAGACATTTAGACATTATGGCTCTTAGACCAGCAGACCCTTAACTTCCTTAAATCACGTTGCCATCATCCAGTGAATTATAAAAGGATTTCCCTTAATCTACACTGGGACCAGTTAAGGAACTTTATTTATACTTCTTTACTGATCTTCCAAGCATCAACCGAGCCAAGAAACATGTAAAAGGAGCGTTGAGTAGTAGATACTCCAAGGAGATATTTACTATAAATAACAAAATATAACTAAAATATAAGTCCTACAAGATATTAAGAGTCTTGCAGGTACAATATTTGTAAGTATATAGTATTAAATTCATACAAGCTATTAAAGTAATAACTAAACCTAAGCGTCCGATTCTGAGACTAACTTCCAAGATCCGCTCTTTAACTCTCTC
>NW_024826642.1:0-1550 GCF_019175285.1 Sceloporus undulatus
GACAAGTACCTTAGAAGAGTAATAAAAGAGTAGTTAAAAGGACAAAGGTAAAAGACAGGTTTGGAAAACAAGCTTAAATAAGCAGATAAATGTATGTAAAGTGGAATAAAATATCTACTACATTGATATGAGTGCAAGACTGGTAAAATATTGTCACAAAGCAGGCATGAAGAGGCTCTTTTTCTGTGTGAGGCTGTGCTGAAAACTAGTGTTTTAATATATATTGCGTACCAAGAAGCCTTCTCTGTCTTTGTGTGTGTGTGCGTGTGCATGAATGGGGCAAGGATAAAAATCTATGCTCCGACATGGTTATCTGTTTGAGTAGCTGCTCATATCAACTATGAGGGTTGATTTTAGGCCAGAAGCACAAACGTACAGAAAGTCCAAGATCATTGTGTGTGGCAACCTTGTCCAGAGGTTGTTTTCAAAAGAAATTAAACTTTAGTGAACTTTGCACTAAATGAGAGATATTTGTTTTTTTAAAAACACTTTCAAGGTGGGACTTATTGTTTTAGAGTACTGCTGCCCTAAGGGGTGATATCTGAGCCACTAGCTGTTGCTCTTCGTTGTGTTTCAAAGAAAAGAAGAAAAAATGAACTGTAGCCAATGGGCACAAATATGATACTGGCCTCTGGCACACTGGAGAAGGGGATTACCAGTCCTCCACAACAGATAGCCTGAGAAGCACAGGCTTGGAGTGCTCTATTGGCACATTAGAGATCCAGGTTCAAGTCTTCACTGAGCACTGTGTGCCCTCCTTTTTCCACCTGATCTATGGCACAGAGTTGGTGGGAGAATGAAGTGGGCAAGAAAAGGAAGAAGATCATTTATGCCACCTTCAATTTGCTGAAGGAAAGGCAGGATATACATTTAAATATTTTTGTTAATTTTATGACAGTCCTAGTAATTCAGTTTTGATAATTTGAGGAGTCCTTTTTATAAGGGAGATATCAAACTACAATTCATGTGCTTTGAGTAAATCTTCATGTACAGTGCGCCCTTTTTTTACATGGGGGATCCGTTCCGGACCCCTCCCCACATAAAAAAACCTGTGTATGCTCAAGCTCCATTGCAAATAATGGGGCTTGTGCATGGCGTGGTGGCGCAGCAAGGCAGTGCACACCCCATTACTTTTAATGGGTTGTGCCACCCCTTGCACCCCGCATGCTCCCTGGCGGCTTTCAGCATATGCTGGAAGCCATGTATGGTGCATCCACATATGACATGGGCTCACTGTATAAGGAATGCTATAATAAACAGTGAATAACTATTTCCCCATGATTCTTCCCTTCTGTATCACTTCCCTGTGTGGCTAGTATTTAGCATGATTATTCTGCCAGTTGAGGGAGAATAACTAGTCATGTGAAGTGGAGATGAGTGAACTACCATCTCTCCTCCATTATATCCAGTAATTTTTGATGGCATACCTGGTTGCCATTACACTTTACAGGTGATTAATGGCTAGATTTTTTTTGGTCTGCCTAAATATCCTAAAAGGCACCACATCCAATCTGATCATAGAAGCTAATGCTTAGTACCTGGATGGGAAC
>NW_024826644.1:0-1550 GCF_019175285.1 Sceloporus undulatus
TACAGTATATCAAAGAACCATAATCCAAATAACTTATCAGACATAATAATAATAAGCTTTTTGTTGATATGGCCATGATCTGTCTTAGTTCTTTGTGGCTTGCATACTTGTCTACTCCTTATATTGATGAAGGCATCTTTAGGAAGACAGGCACATGAATCCTATGGCCCTGTGATGAAGCACAGGTGGGCAGCCCCATGAAGTAGAAATATTTGCATACAGTTCAATTTGCTTCTGCATTTGGAATGATAGGTCTGCAGAGATTCCTAATTGCCATTTCCTAAGAACAACTTATTTGCCAGGACAAAAAAGAAAAGTAAAGAAAATAAAGAATGAGATTTGGTGGCATCAATTTAAGAATATTTCCAGTTTTTAAAAAAGTGCAGGTGATTTCTTTGAATTAATATTGGTATATTGTCCTAAAAGATAAATGCATATTTGATACTGAGTAGATGTGTGTGCCTTCAGTTCGCCTGTCATTATATGGTGACCCCATGAAATTCAAGGCATACTCAACGGTGGCTTTGCCAGTTCCTTCCACTTAAATGTAAACTACAGTACCTGGTCTTCATTGGTGGTCTTCCATTCAAATACTAACCAGAGGTAACCCTCATTAGTTTCCAAAATCAGACAGGATCTAATGCTAATAAAGTATTTAGGGTATTACATTTTTAGTTAATTTAATACTATCTATCTATCTATCTATCTATCTATCTATCTATCTATCTATCTATCTATGCTATTAAATTAACTAAATTGTTAATTTATGTACAATTTTAGATTTATGTTTCTAGTATTTAGAAATCTTCAAATGCGTTTTAGACTAACTATACATAGTCTGCATTCTACCCTTTCCTTTTGCCAGTAGGCAGAGACTTTTGTTTAAGCAGGTTTTTTTAATATGTAATCACTTCCAGAAAGGCATCTTTATTTATTAAACTTTTGTTTATTTTAAAAATAATTTGACATTGTTTTAAATGTGATTCTTTCAATTGTTGTTAAATTTTTATTGTTAGATTTTAAGTGGTTTTCTTCTGTGACCAACCTTGAATCCCACTATAAATAAATAAATAAAGTAGGGAAGACATAATTTTCTTTTCCATTTGCCTTTAGCATAACGCTTTCTTTAAATCAGTTTGGATCCTAACTTTGCATGGAAGTATGAAACATTGGATACTACCATCAGTTCCTCTGCAGTATCCCGTGGCTTGTGAAAACTGGCTGAGGTGTTTGTGAGGAATTTGCATAAAAGATACTGCAGAAGTCTACAGAGGAACGTAGAAATTTCAAAAATTGTCTCTTCTTTTTCCTCCACTGGAGATTTTTGTTCTAAAGGAGTCTCTTCTGGGAATGGAAAGTCTCTCCAGTGTCCAAAAGAGTGCAATAAAAATTTTAAATCCCTTTTAAATGTTTAGAACTACATGTTCTTCTTTGTATGATTTTAAATTTCCTTTTGATGTTTCCATATCCAGTGGGAATTTACATTTGGTTCCAAGGAGACATACAAGGCCGAGGGTTTGCTCTGTTTTCATGTGAAAGAACTAATCAGA
>NW_024826645.1:0-1550 GCF_019175285.1 Sceloporus undulatus
GTTATATGTTCTATTAAATCCCTTAATTACATTTTAAAAATTCATTTCCCTAAAACCTCCAAGAATGTCAGCCAAATAACAGAAAACACAATTATATGAATTGCTCCCAGACATTGACAGATAAACAAACTATGATCCTCCCCATGAGTGTATGGGTAAAAAGGTAAAGATTTTCTCTTGATATGAATGTCCAATTGTAACCGACTGTAAGGGGCAATGCTCATCTCCATTACTAAGGTGAAGAGCCAGCATTGTCCAAAGAAGATTCCAATGGTCATATGGCCAGCATGACTGCACTGAACGCTGTTACCTTCTGTAGCCAGGCAGGGGAGGAGGAAGTGAGGGTTGATTGGGGGGAACAGGGGAGTGAGGGGGCGAGAGGACCCAGGGGAGTCCAGAGGACGAGGGAGTCCTGCCCAAGGGTGGGATATAAAAGGTCCTTGCCCTGGCTCCACCCCAAGTGGCGGCTCCCTTTGGTGTTGTCCCCTTGGTGCCAACCCTTGTCAGTGATGAGCCCGCCATCTACACAGCCCTGACAAGCAGGGAAACAGCTGGAGGCAATACTGCTGGACTTTATCATACCGACTAACAATACATGGACTTTATCACACGCTCAAACCACTATACCATGCTGACTAATTGATCACATACTTTGATTTAAATATAATGCTTTGGTACATTCCATGAGTAACAAACAGTGTATTTTAAATTTACACTTCAGTTTGTTTGTTTTTAAAAAAAGGGCTGGCTACTTCAATATCCCAGTACTGTCAAACTTCAGCTGTTCTGAAAACAGAAGCTTTGTTAAAAAGTTAATGATAAGGATACCTCAATCAGCAATAGATTTTATAATTACAAAATAGTGTTATAAGTTAGTTTATTACATTTAAAACATTTCACCATCCTTCTCAACAATCAGCAAAAGACAATTCTTGTGCACATAGTTATGGTAAAAACAATTACACTGATTTTTAATCTTTATGATGCTAAATACACTCACCTGCTTAGAAATATACTGGATTACATTGTCCAAGTTAAAAAATTTATAGACTAAAGATTAATCCCTCACAAGACCTTTATGAAGGAAGACAAGCACAGCAAATGCATGGTGTACTCCAAGGTTCATGCAACAAGTAAAATCAGTCATGAGCTGTCCTAAGCAATGACTTTTGCCACTGGTGACTGCCCTGTTCCTGTTTAGACATACCTGCAGTTACAGAAGGCCAACTGTGCTTCTCCATTTGGCCCCCTGACAAGTACATAGCTGGGGACCTAACAGCTTCCAGAGCCCCCCCCCCTTTGCTAAAAAATGACACCATGAAAGGAAGTTTTTTTTGGGGGGGGGGGGGAGGAAGCAGAGACCTACATAGTGACAATCTTGGCTTCATGGAATATTAGGCAGTACCTGGCCACAACAAAATAAAAACAAACAAATATTTGACCAGTGCCAATCCCTTCTTGCTTTATGTCCTTGAGGGGAAAGAAGATAATCCAGGTGATTTCATTTTCCTAATACTTTAAAAATACAACTTTACTCTCTTAAGTCCTCA
>NW_024826646.1:0-1550 GCF_019175285.1 Sceloporus undulatus
ATCCTCCCTCTTCTCTCCCCACTACTATTACTACTACTTCCCCTCCTTCTCTTCCTCCTCTCTGCCATCTGCCTTGAAGCTATCTGCTGTTGTACAGTGTATCTGATTACTAGAGCTATGGATTGCTGTTTAGCTTTATTGAAAACAACAGTCTGGGTATTTCCAAATCTTTGTAATTTTAGATGGCTTGTGATTTTTGTCTCCATACTGCTTTATACTACAGATTATGGTTATTGAAATAAAGCTGCTGATGCTAAGTTAAATATCACACATAGCTCTGGATAAAAAAAAACTAGCATTGATGCTAGCATAAATCTTAATTATATGTGGCACAATGGACAACAATAGCCCAAGATCCTGCATCACAGGCTATGACAAGTAACTTTATGATAGCAATAGTAAGTACATTTATTATGAAGGGGCTACATCACTCACATGATATGCAACCATGTTAGTGAATTGTGGCAGTGTGCAATGAAGCACAATGCAAGATGTTCTGTTGTGCACTAATAGATTCTGCCACACAACAGGATACCATATAAGGAAATGGGCATAGGTTCCCCTATGGTTTTCCACTGCCCTCCACTCTGGATGTACCATGCCCTATCCCTCTGTTGGGGACCATTGCACACCCTTTCCTTGTGCTATCATTACTCAGTGGCAGTCTGTCCCACAAAGTGCTGTACCATTAGACACTGTGAATGCTACTCAATGACCACACTGCTTCTTCTGCTCAGGGTGACCAGATGGCCTAACTACAAAGGAAGACAAGGCACCACAAAATGTAGGATTTTCAAGAAACGTGTAGGACATTACTAAACAAAATCTAAAAACGCTAATACAAATACAAATTCATGCTTCTTAGTCATACTCAGAATGGAGGGCATTTTGAAATTCCCCCTGGGCAGAAGGTTGGAATGTAGGGCATGCTCTGGAAAAGGACAACATCTGGTCATCCTGCCTCTGCTGCTTGTGCAATGGTCCCAGCTACAACAACACTCCCCTCCTGGAAATGTGACTGTTGCACAAGGCCACAGTTTTAAACCATACAATCAAGATTTGGTTTATGATGTCATAAATTCTCAACAGGATGCCAGCCATTATTAAAATGGAATTTCCCCATGCCTGATACTTTCAAGATTTCAAAAATGTGTGAAGAAAACATAAGGACATTAAATCAGAAATCCAGTACACAGCATTTGTTATTGTCTAAATTGTGTTCAGGTGACAAAGTTAGAAAAGCTTGCTTTTCTGGATTATAACTACCAGAATCCCCCAGACACCTTGGGGAGATGTTGAGGGGGACTATAGTCCCCAACTATGGTTCCAGAGAAACCTATAGTTCAAGAAGATCATCAGAGGTTCTGTACCAGAAAAACAAAAAGGTGGGAGGTGAACAGTTACATCTTTTTGAAACCATCAGTTTTCATCTGAGTATTTACATAGGCAGCATGGGACAGCGGTTTGTGTACAGGACTAGGATTCTCAGAGAACAGGGTTTCAATTCCCTCTAAGTAGGGTTGCCATAAGTGAGGACCTCCAAACTGGGA
>NW_024826647.1:0-590 GCF_019175285.1 Sceloporus undulatus
GTCATTTCCCCTTTCTCCCAAGGATTTTTTTTGTTTGTGGGGTTTTTCATGGCCCAAAGTGTGGGACCTGATCAAATGCTGACATATTAAAATACAGTGGGGCCTTGGCATCCGCTGGGCTTTGGTTCCAGGACCCCCCCCCCCCTGCCGTGGACATCAAAATCCGTGGATGCCCCTTATATAAAATGGCAAAAATCAAGGTTTGCTTTATAGAATTTATTTTTTAAAAATATTTTCAAGCTGTGGGTACTTGAATCCATAATCCATGGATACAGAGGACCAAGTGCAGATAAACAATACTTAGAGAGATTTTGTAGCACCTTTGAGACTAACTGAAAGAAAGAAATTGGCAGCATGAGCTTTTGCAAACTTCAGTCTACTTCACCTAAGGAAGTAGACTGAAGTCTATGAAAGCTCATGCTGCCAATTTCTTTCAGTTAGTCTCAAAGGTGCTACAAGATCTCTCTATGTACTGATTCTATAGGCTAACATGGGCCTGTTACAGACTGCCAAAATAAAGCTGCTTTGGGTCTCTTTGAAGGTATGCTATTTAAATGATGCATGCACCCTAAGAATCCAGAAGCTGCACC
>NW_024826647.1:690-1550 GCF_019175285.1 Sceloporus undulatus
CAAAGCAATAAACTGGAAAGGACTAACTCTCTAGTACAGCTTTTCTTGCCCTGAAATGGGCACCTTTTATATGATCATACAGAGGTTGAACATCAACTCCCATCATCCCTAACCAAGGCAGTCAAGTCAGGCATGATGGGACTTGTAGTCTAGCAAGAACTGGAGGGCCAGTGCTTGTTCTAGTCAGCAACACTTAGGTGATACATGTAGCTAGCCATATCCAATGCCAGAGATGTTCCACAAAGCCATTGGGATGGCAATCCAGTCAACACATTGACTGCTACCTTGAAAGGTCTTACCAAACCCAGCGTAGCATGCACCTCAGGCCTGAATACAGTTACTCCAAGGCAGGAGTTAGTGGGTACATTTAAGGCAGGGATGGGCAAAACTCAGCTGTGGTTGGACTGCAGCTCCCAGCATTTCTCACCACTGGCTCCACTAGCCTGGGGCAGATGGGAGTTGCAACCCAACAGCATCCAAAAGGCAGTGCTTTGCCCACCTCTGGTTTAAGGACTTTGAAAAAAGCAAGGAAACACTCCTTCAAGAAGAAGGCTCTAAGCAAGGTTTTGTGCCTCCTAAGTCAGACTAAACCAATTCCATTCTCAAGCAGGAAAATTCAGTCCCTTCCTCAACTCCTTCCTGCCAAAGTCCTTGACTTGGACAACAGGGGAAGGGACACTGAGCATCCTCCTGTTTCCCTGGAAATCACTTCTGTCAGTTTCAACTCCTCTAGTTTTAAGTACATGGAATTGGAAGTCAAAAGGGATTGCACAGAAAGTAAGGGGGGTAGTCATTCTAGGGGGAAATTCTTTGGTCTGTTGGCTTATTCTTTTTGTCATGGTTTGAGTGTTGGACTATGA
>NW_024826648.1:0-1550 GCF_019175285.1 Sceloporus undulatus
CATGCAGGAACTCTCAATCAAAGCATACCCAACAGATGGCCATTCAGATGGCCTTGCTACTATATAAGGGACATCCTAGTTCTAGGCTTGATATATGGTCTACGAGGACCAACAACTTACCTATAGCGACGGGATGCCCCCATATACCACATGAGTTATCTTACAAGGCTGTTATATTAGTTTTAATTGACCACTGAGGAAGACGCTCCAGTCGAGTTTGGTCTTTGTTTTGTATATCTTTTAATTGTAATGGGCACACTGTGTTATCCCTTTTCATTTGGTATCTATTGTGTACTCTCTTACTAAGTGGACATACTATGTCATCTCTTTCTATTCCATTTTGATAGGCACAAAGGAATTGGTATTTTGTGTACTTTATATCCTTTCATGAGATTTGCAGTTTCCCAGCCCAGTACTGACTGGTCTTTTTAGCCTTGAGTTTGTTAGGGCGTGGCTTACAGGCCAGAACAAGCCTTTTTGTATTAAGGATATTATATACCTTTTACTTTGTATACCTTTTTTTAAAAATTACCTTTTTAGCATTTGAGTGCAACACATTTTCTTAATAAATTTGTTGAGTGTTTCATGTTCATCCCCCCTGAACTTTTTGTCTATTCATCTGCTTGTTTCAGTTTAGGGCATCACCTCCCAGTTTTTTTCCTTGAACAGTTTTTGTGAAGACAGAATCTGATGCTTTGTTTGCCAAACCAGAGCTATATTGTTGGGTTCATTGCAAATCACATAGGACCAGATATTAACTTTGCAGTTGATTTGTCAAGTACTCAAATCCCAGTCTGAGTGACTGGACAAAACTGAAAAGAATAGGGCACTACTTGAAGGGTACATGGGAGCTGTGCCTTAAGATTGCAAAGAGTGATGCTGAACTAGAGTGTTGTGCAGACAGCTCTTTTGCAGAGGAAGGTGACAGGAAATCTGTTAGTGGAATGGTAGTCAAACATGCTGATAATGTAGTACAGTAGTATGGAGGAGTAGGAAGCAGACTAGTGTGGCACTTTCCGCTGCAGAGGCAGAGTTTGCAGTTCTGTCAGAATTAGCTGGTGAGGCAGGGCAGTTTAGGCAGTTGTTGCAGGACCTAGGAGAAAAGTGAAGTGCATGAAGGTGCATGAAGATTCTCAGGCATGCATTGCTATGGCAGAGGCTGAGAACCTAAAGAACAGGGCAAAGTACATAAGTGTCAGGTATACAAATATCAGATGAATGGTATATGAAAGTCTCACAAGACTTGTGTACTGTGCATCTGAGAGAAACATGACTGGCATATTCACCAAAGCGCATTACCAATACAAAAGCATGAGGAAATGGTGACCATGCTTGGCTTAGTGAAAACTACACTGAACTGAACATACTAAAAAATGTAACGGTATGTAAACTATGTATTTGTGTTTTCTATGATGTATAATGTAAATAAGATGTGATATCACAATATTTTGCAGGGGATTGTTGGTGTAATATGACTTTAGACAACAGAAAAATAATTTTGAATGACAGAGGGGTGAAGCAGACAGCCCCAAAGGAGCGACTTACCACCG
>NW_024826649.1:0-1550 GCF_019175285.1 Sceloporus undulatus
GCAAGTTGGATTAGATGGCCTTTGGCATTGTTTCCCTTTGCTTCATCCTTTGCTACATGCCCCTAAATTTTACCGTAGACTTACCCACGAGTCATATTAACATCCATAATTTTGGTCTCAAAAAGTGCCCTCGACTTATACTTGAGGTCAGCTTATAGTTGAATATATATGTAGGTCTGAGTTTAGAGTTTTAGAAGAAAGCCAGGCAGCATAAGCTAGCAAATCATGCTGTAAAATCACCATGGAAACCAAGAATTCGAGCTTCACAAGCATCTCTTGCAAAGTGACTTAACTCTCAAAGCTTTCCTTTTACAATGTGATTAATAAGAAAGGGAGCAAGCTATACAGTGGTGCCTCGGGTTACGAAATTAATTCGTTCCGCCATTCCTTTCATAACCCGAAAATTTCGTAACCCGAAACACTTTTCCGTTAGCACTGGAAAGCCTATAGCTGCACTTTGCAGCATTTGAATTTCGCGCCGAAATGAATTTCGTAACCTGAAACAGTTTTTGCCAATCCAACTTTTTCGTATCCCGGAAATTTCGTAACCCGATCATTTCGTATCCCGAGGCACCACTGTACTTAATAGATGGTGGAAGATTTTTAACCTGGCTAATAATACTCTAGATCAGTAGTTCTTAATCTTTTCTTTACTAGGGACCCCTTAAGACCCCCCTCCAAGACTGAAGTAAATGTTTAAAATCAATAATAATAATAATAATAGCTGAAAACTGAACCATTAACAATTACACCATTCATTAACCCTTTCCTTGGAGGCACAAGAAGAGAAAACTTTTCTCCTGCTTCCTCCTGCAGTTTGAGGCTGGACCAGATTGAACTCCGTTGCTGACTGGCTGGGTCTGCACACTGTGCACATGGATGTCCATAAGTCTGTGCCCCTTGCAGCCCTTTCCAGCTCTAAGATTTCTTGATTCTAGCATACAACTTGGAGTGTTTTGACAGGATCTGAAATGAACTGGGAAGTAGAAAAGAGGCAGATGAGAGAAGGTTTGAGCTCTGGTGGAGGCAGCCTCGGAGCAAGGAAAAGGTGTCATGGTGCCAAGGCAGGAAAGGGAGGTATGGGGCAATTGATGGAAAAGGAAACAGAGAGGAGGAGGAGGAGGACAGCAAGAACAAAGCAGGGCAGATAGGCTTTGGCTGAGAACTGCATTGTGTTTAAAGGCCTTGGTTAATTCTGAACAAGTTAATGTTAGTTGACATCAGTGTTAAGGAAGGGTGCCAGATTATCTGCCTGCTTTCTAGTACCCCTGCTCTTTCTTTCCCTCTCTTTTTGCTTCTCCCATCTCAGTCTCCTCCACTCCTGATGAAGAAGGCAAAAAGGTGGGGGTTGGACCATTTCCGATAGGAGATTGGACTGCCCCCAGCTGGGAAGGAGGTGAGGAACAAAAAGAAAGAAGGGTAAAGGCTGGCTTGGCTGATTGTCAGTTGCACTTTTGCTCAGCTGCTCAGCCCACCTGTAATGAAGTGGCCATGTGACAGGCAACATGCAGGCCCAGCCAGCTAGCCGGCCAGCCACTCTTTACCTTGGC
>NW_024826650.1:0-1550 GCF_019175285.1 Sceloporus undulatus
CTTACAATGTTAAAAGAATACACCATATATACAAAATACCCCCCCCCGCCCCCCTTAAAAAAAGAATTAAACAGTTTAAGGTTAAAATTGTATGACCAATTTGGCTTACTCACCTTTGCCTTTGTTTTAGTGTGAGAAGATATGTGGAGAGCCAGCAAGGGGATGAGAGGACAGTCAATCCATTTAGCTTTTGTCTTACCTGGGGCCTTCATATGACTTTGAGTCTATGTTGTTTTCCCTTGGAAAAATCTCCTGGTGTCCCAAAGGTCATTATGACTTCTTAAGAATATGTTTGGCTCCAGATGTGAAAATATGGAAGCCCCAAATATAATGCAGGATATGTTAGGTGTGTTACCAGGTGCTTATAATCTCCACTCTTTTCTTGCCCTTTCCCACACTTGGCCTTCTGCGAGTTTCACCTGGAGTCTCCTTGTGTTTCTGTCTTGTTTACATTGTTTTCTCTTCCTTCAGAGCCATGATCCAGGATGCTCTGTTCAGAACATTATAGAAACATTACTGAAACATAAAATTTAAAGATGTTATTTTTAAAAAAAAAAACTGTATATGCTTTAATAAATAATAATAATAATAAAATCTTTATTTATAGCCCGCCTTTCCATAGATCAAGGCAGGTTACAGTATACTGAAGTGTACAATTACACCACATAATACACTACACAATGAAAACAGCATTAAAATTCGATAAAACTACAAATAATAACATCCAAGCTAGCACAAAATACAACAGCAGTGAAGGGAGAGCAGAAATTACATTGGGGACACTAGGGGAAAGCCTGCTGGAAAAGGAAGGTTTTTAACCCCTTCCTTAATAGGTCGAGGGAGGTGGCCGAGCAGAGCTCGCCGGGAAGCGAGTTCCAGAGCTGTGGGGCCGAGATGGAGAAGGCCCTCTGTGATGTTGTTGAATATTTTGCATCTGGAACTCTCAATAGTTGCTTCCCAGCCAATCTGAGTGTGCGGTGTGGATTATATGGAGAGAGGCGGTCCTCCAAGTACCCTGGGCCCAAGCCATTTAGGGCTTTATAGGTAATAACCAACACCTTGTATTGCGCTCGGAAGCGAATGGGCAGCCAATGTAGATCTTTAAGGACAGGTGTTATATGACCGGCCCTGGAAGATTCAGTGACCAGTCTTGCTGCCATGTTCTGAACCAATTGTAGCTTCCGAGTATGGTACAAGGGTTGCCCCATGTAGAGCGCATTACAGAAGTCCAACCGAGAGGTTACCAGAGCATGTACCACCGTTTCAAGGTCCCCCCGGCCCAGGTAAGGTCGCAACTGGCGTATCAGCCGAAGCTGATAACAGGTGCTCCTGACTGTCGCATCCACCTGAGATGTAAGGTGGAGCGACGAGTCCAGGAGCACCCCCAGACTGCGAACGGAGTCCTTCAAGGGGAGCGTGACCCCATTTAGGACAGGTGGACAAACATCCATCTCCAGGCCTGGTGAACCTATCACGGGCACTTCCGTTTTATCTGGATTCAAACTGGGTCTGTTTTCCCTCATCCAGCCCATTACTGACTCCAGACAGGC
>NW_024826651.1:0-1550 GCF_019175285.1 Sceloporus undulatus
AGGCCTCAGAGAAGGTTCTGGAACATTATTCCCCACAGTCACTAGCAGCACAAAATGGCCACCAGAGCACAAAATGGCTGCTGGAAAACAAAATGGCCTTGGCAGTTGCTTAGCAGCAGTAAAGCCTACCACTTCCAGACCTTGTCCCTCTGCTTCTGCTGCTGCTGCTGCTGCTGCTGCTGCTCCACTCCACTCCTTCCTTCCTTCCTTCCTTCCTTCCTTCCTTCCTTCCTTCCTTCCTTCTCTCTCTCTCTATGTCCCCTTCTCACTCTCTGCTCCTCCCTTCTCACTCTCTGCTACTCACTCACTCTTCCATGCACAGAGCTAAATAGAGAGGCAGAAGCTCCTCCCCTTCTTCAGTCTGGCCAATGAGGGCAGAGGAGCTGGAAGGCCCCGCTCCCTGCCCCACCCTCACAGGCTCCTCCTGCAGTTAATATGGAAGAAGGCAGGAGTTAATATGGAGCCCCAGCCACACGGACACTGGCCAAAGGCACACAAAGCCTAAGACCCATGAGATGCCAGCCCTATGCAAGGCAGGACCCTCCTCTCTCTGGCCATGTGGATGCTGGGAGATCCAGTCCAGGAATACACTGTAAATCCCTTTGGCAAGAGAAAAGGCTACTACTGCCATTCAGATCCAGTTTGCCCCAAATCCTTTATGAGGCTAAAAACCCCTTTGTTAGGAAGCGAACCCCAAATATCTCAGGAAGGCCCTATATTTCCCTAGTCCCCCTCCTTCCTGGACCTCCTTCCTCTCTTCCCCTCAGTGTCTCTCTCTCCCCTGAAGACCTCAAATGTAAACTGCCAAGCGCTCAGGCAGAGGCAGCCATTTTGTGTTCCAGTGGCCATTGTGTGTTCTGGCGACTTTTTTGTGTTGCTTGTGACTGTGGGGAATAATGTTCCGGAACCTTCTCTGAGGCCTCAGTTGAACAGAGGCTTCTCTTTCTCTCCTGAGGCTCCAGAGTCAGAAGGAGGCCAGGCTCCTTGGGCCAAAAGGAAGGAAGCGTGTCTCTTTGTGTGTCTTTTGTGTTTATTTCCTGAGAGGGTTTTCTTATTACACAGCTCTGGTCCTTCTGGGAAACATGAGTTTTAAAAGGGATCAGAAATGGGAGGATAGTTTTAATATAAGCCTTATTATTATTCTTCACAAATATCAGTCTTTGGCCACTAAGAGTACAATTGCACCCAAACTATGCCAAAAGGAGCTCCTTTGGGAGGTTTTAAAAGTGTCCTCAGTTTTCTTATTAAGAGATTTTTATGGATGAAGGAAGTTGACAAACCAGACCATCTCATATTATCAAGAATGAAAGAAACAAATAGAGAAAAAAAAAATAAAGATTAGACAGAAAAACAAAGTGCTTAGTTTTTGAAAGCAAAACCATTATTAAGAGGGGAAAAACCAGACTTGGGTGCTTCAACACTTTTACAACCAGCTCAGGCTGTATCTGCACTGCATAAATATTCCATTTCGAAATTGCGTTAACTCTCCTGGCTCCATCCTGGGGAATCCTGGGATTTGTAGTTTGTTGCAGCACCAGAGATCCAGAGCC
>NW_024826652.1:0-1550 GCF_019175285.1 Sceloporus undulatus
ACTATATGAAAAACAATTGCTAATAGGGATATTTGGCTGGAAAATATTAACACCAATCTAACTGCATTGCCTCTGAGCCAAATAAATCTAATATAAAGGGTACTTTACTTCCTCTAATTTATACTGAGGGCTGCCTCCAATAATCCTGCATATTTCATTTTTTGAATGTTAATCAGACAGGACATTCTTGTTGGCTATAGCCAACTTGGGAGACCCCTGATTCTTGATACCTGATACCCCTGTAACGAACTGTAAATAATGTTTATGAAGGATTTCATTTTCCTAGATTTCAGTTATACCATTTGCTTGCTCAGTTTTTGAAGGTATATGTCAGATCAATCTCAGGTTGTGGAAGTTCCCAGCTGAGTTAAATACAAGACAGTATACTTAACAACCACTTCGACTGCATAACACTGTTTAATGGGAACTGGCAAGTAATTGTAGAAAAGTTAATTTGTGACCCATTCATTCATTCATGGTTGTTGTTTTTTCTTCTGGGAGTCATTTAGCAATATGCTTTGAAAATACTTCCATAATCTTGGTTGAACTGTTTCATTCAACTAATTTGTATACTCCCTTTACCTTTCTTTTTCCATGTGATCAACTTCAAGCCTTACTGCATGAGAAAAGAAAGCAGAAACAAAACCACGGACTAGCAGCTCCCTCCATGCCTTACCACATGATGTTATAGCACTTCAGTTCTCTTCCCATGGCACATAGTTGTAAAAGCATGTCTTTTGTCAAATGAGTTTTTTTCAGCTAGACAAAAGACTGGCTTTGACTACCATCTTCCGTCGGAAGAGAATTGAAGGACTACAAGGTCATGCAGGAAGGAGAAAGCCAATATTCTCCAGCTCTGTTTTGGCTTTGTTTTTTCATGCGATAAGGAATGGTTATCCGTTTCTCATTGTATATGTTTGGATGATTTAATGAAACACAAATATTAAAATAATGAAATTGGATCTATTATAACCAGCTCACAAATGTTTTTTAAAATTGTTTTATTTTCTTACCTTTTGCCAAAGAGAGAGAAAGAGATTGAAAAGAGGTGTTCTGGCTTGGAGGGAGTTGTGAGGAATATGATTAACTAACTAACTAACTAAAATGTTTATATCCCACCTTATATCATTAAAACAATGTCACAGCATTCCTCAAACAGGTATATTTTTAAAAAGGCTCTCCCTCAAGGAATGAGGTCCTAAACCATTCAGAGTGGGATTACTCCCAGTTTATATACAACAAAGATGAATACTGCCACTGTTAGAAAGACAGCATGGTATAGCAGTTTGAATGTTGGACTAGGACTCAGAAAGACCAAGGTTTGAATCCTCACTTGGCCATGGAAACCCACTGGGTGACTTTGGGTGAATCACATTCTTTCACCCTCAGAGGAAGACAGTGGCAAACCCCTTGTGAACAAATCTGGCCAAAGAAAAATCTGAGATAAGATTGCTTTATGGTTGCCAGAAGTCAGAGGTGAATGGTAGGCACACAACAATAATGGTAGTTAGGTTTGTGATTTAAAAACAACAACAATGGTAACGAAAACT
>NW_024826653.1:0-1550 GCF_019175285.1 Sceloporus undulatus
CCGCCAGGCGCCCCAGAAGGATACCATGGTCTATGGTATCGAAAGCCGCTGAGATGTCCAAGAGCACTAACAGGGACACGCTTCCCCTGTCAATGCCCAGACGGAGATCATCGACCAAGGCGACCATAGCAGTCTCAACCCCGTAACCTGCCCGAAAACCGGTTTGAAATGGGTCTAGATATGTTTAAATATCTAAATATGACATCCCTTCAAGTATTTAAACAGGGCTATCTCCTCCTTTTCTTCCAATGAGTTTAAGTGGTGTCCATGGCTCTCGCCCTCCCCACTTTATCATCCAAACATAGGTCATGTGTCATAAGTCACATTATGTCAAGATCACCCAGTGATTCTCATGACTTAGGGAGGGTCGACACCAGCCAAAATACTTTGGGCTGCTCTGATTTCCCACCCTATTACCTATGCATTCTGGAGCAATACTTGGCAGCTTTCTACACATACATATCCTACTGTGCCGCTGCACCACTCTGAGGTTGAAAACAAGGCACCCAGCATCCATCGCATGGCTGGGCACTTCTCAGTGACTTCAGAGGGATTGATTCATGCCAATGGCAGTGATGCCAGTTAGCCTGTAAACAGCCACCTGGTGTCATTCCAGAGCAAAAGGTAAGTCTTTTTTTAAAATGTGGTTGAAGGCAGGGATGGCCCAGATTTGTTGTAGAACTGACCTCGCATTGTGAAAACAGTCTACAGTTGAATTGGGGCTTTGACCCTGCGTCATGAAGACAGGTCACACCAAGTGTGAGGCAAAACATATTCATTTGGCTCATGCAGACATACTCTCAGTAAGGATCCCTCAAGTTCCAGTCCAATTCTCTAATCTCTAATCATTACAGCACTGGCTCAGTGGTATCACTAGGGAGGTGCAGGGGGTATAGATTGCACCAGGTGATTCCACTTCACCTCAAACAGCTACCTTTTGGCAGAAAAGGCTGTAGCATTCATCTGCTTCCCTTTAAAATGCTTTAAGGGACGGCGGGAGTGGGGTGAAGCTCAGTGGGAGAAGAAGGAGAGGCCCCCAGAATTTTTTAAAATTAAAATTTCAAAATTCAAAAATTTTTAATTTTTAAAATTGAGATTTTATTTTTTTAAAATCTTTTTACATTTTCTTTTAACAACATCACATTTTAACCAAAATCTTGACTATATATATGCATATAATTTGAAGTGATAATTTTAATTTTGCTCGTTGTTTGTGTCACAACTACAGTGCGCCCGCGCCACACGCAGGCACGCCACACGCGGGCGCGCCATACGCAGCCTTGAGCATATGCGCTCAAGCTGCGGCACGCGCATGGGGCGGAAGGGGCGGCACATCCCATTCAATTGAATGGGCGTGCGTGCCCATTGCACCCTGTGCGCACCCGCGCCGCCGCGCACAAGCCCCATTGTTTCCAATGGGACTCGAGCATAGGCGGAATTCGCCTTACGCGGAGGGATCCGGAACAGATCCCCCGCGTAAGGCGAGGACGCACTGTATTAGCATTGCATATAAGGGAATTAAGATTTATAAGTAACATTAGTGCAAAAAA
>NW_024826654.1:0-1549 GCF_019175285.1 Sceloporus undulatus
CTCAGCAAGGGACCTAATCCCTGGAAGGCCGAGGGCTTCCTCACGGAAGACCCCTTTGCCACTTTGCTGAGGGTGTATAATGCGAAGACAGAGAGGAAGGGACTTAGGAGAGTGTCCAAAACAGAAAAAGATAGGTGGGCATCGTGGGGAATTTGGGGACTAGCCCACGAAGCCGTCAATGCTTACCAACGATTGGCAGCAACAGAGGAAATTAGGCAGAACCAGATGGAAGAGGCGGTAGCTCAGGTGAAGGAAAAAGCAGCGGAGAATGTGGTACACCTTAGAGCTAGAGAAGAGGCAGTTCGCCAGCTTGAACAATCGAAGGCCGAAGTCGAGCTGCTTAAACAGTACATCACAGACCTGGAGGGAAAGCTTAAGCAGGCAAAGCAAGCCGCAGACTATGTGCTAGCCCGCAAATTGGCAGGAAACCCAAAGGCAGATCACACCGCATGTGAAAAACAGATCAGGGAACTCAAGGCAGCTTTGGACCTCCAACACTCAGTGGTGTCTACCGTAAGCCCTCAGTACTTGGAGGCAGTAGACTGGGAAGAGGAGCCACGACACGTTCCCCCAGAGGCCGAAATTCCGCCGCCCTACAATCCCCAGTGGGAAGGGAGCGGGAAGGAGGACATTCAGACTTCCTGGCCGTCCGGACCAACCACCCCAGATCCACCAGCCCCAGTAGAGCCAGTAAAAACCCGCAGGATGGTAGAGACTAGAGAGACAGAGGATGACGGAACGGTGACCAAAACGGTAGTAGAGACAGTCTCATGGTCACTGACCGAAGTCCGAGCCATAGCCGAGCATTTGGGAAAGCTAAATGCTCAGACCGGGGTACAATGGATGACCAGTGCATACATTTCCTATCCCAAAGCCAGGGGCCAGGACCTGACACAAGTAGCCCGCATGTGTCTGGACCCTGCATACATAGGAGCCTTTGAAACCGCAGCCATCACTATAGATCTGGCCAATGTTGAGATTAGTGAATGGATGACCAAGGTGGCGAGTGTCCTTTGGCCAGGTACGCTACTGTGCACCAAGTATCAATTGGAAAAACAATCTGAGGACGAAGCCCCTGACGCATACGTGGCCAGGAAAAAGATCTTAGCCATTCTGGCTGGAGAAGTACACCTCAATGCCGAGGGTCAACCGATCCTAGATAACCGCGATTTCATCGCCGAGGTGTACGAAGGTCTGCACGTAACGGCAAAGACCTATTTGGGCCCCGCATCCCTAAAACTACACACCACTACTTGGGCCCAGTTCATGGAAAATATTAGCGCAGTGTCCCGAATGTTTTGGAGTGTGAGGGCAGAAAGGGAGTTGAACATGGGAGGAAACAGGCCCCCTCGGACAGGGAGCCGGAAGGGAGGCAGAGAAGGAGAGCCCGTTCACGCGGTGACCTACCGCAACAATGGCCCCCACTCGCCGCAGCAGGGAGATCACAAGCCAGGGAACCCCACCCAGACCAGGAAGCCTGAGTACTACCGAAAGGAGTACCGAGGGCCCCCGACCCAGCGGGACCAAGCCCGAGGAGACATGGGGGGGG
>NW_024826655.1:0-1549 GCF_019175285.1 Sceloporus undulatus
CCTCAGGCTTTGCACATTTGGAAGGGATACTTGGAGTTTTCTGCAAAAACGTTCTAGTGCCGACTAAACTACAAATCCCAGGATCACGTAAGATGTAGTCTAAACAGATAAAGTGGAATCAAAGGGTTCTTTCACACTACACTGTTACAGCACTATTTCTTTTTTGAGTTTTAATGCCTACATGCTATGAAATGGTGGGATGTGTAGTTTGGGAGGCACTAGGTCTCTCTGGCTTGGCTTTCTAAATGCCTCTCTCTATGCTGCAGATCCCGCATGGATTGTGGTTAGCTCATCCCCACATGCAAGAGCCAGCCTTTGGGGACTGGAAAGTACAGAACGGGCTCTTTGCTCTGTCTCCTTTCCCATCCTAAGGTGGGTTTCTGAGGACAAACCAGTCTTTCTTTTTTGCTTCTGAAGAACATCATAAGCTGGTTCTCCTCCTTCTGGCATAAGCTCACTTTGTGCTAGCCCTACATAACAGCCAAATAAGCCAAGGGTCCATAAAAAGTCCAGTGAGTCCCGTCTCCTTTTCCCAGGAAGAGCCAGGCCAAGAAATGCCTTTCCATTGCTCCAAAGGGAGAGCCTTCCTCTGCTGAGGTTGCTCTCCTCCTGGGCAGCTGGGATTCAGAGGGAAAGGGCCACCTGCCTCTCGACACGGAGGCTCTCTTTAGCCAAGAGACAGTGGGTCCATGCCATCCTCCCCACAGGCCTCTCTACTCCAGGGTCTGTCAGGGCATCTTGGAGCAAGGCTGGCCAACACTTTGTGGAAAGAAGGGTTGGTTTTCTCTCTCCAGAACCAGAACCATTTCAAGAAGGAAGATGGGGAAATCTTTGTGTAGTACTACTCAGCATCATATCTAGATGTCAAAGGGAAGCCATGTTCTCTGGGAGGGAGAAGCAGAGGGATATTGGAAAAAACCCTTAGTCTTTAAGAAGACTCTCTTGTTTGTAAACCCCCAAGAATAGGATTCCAATGAAGAACAATCCCACTCTCACTGGGAAATTAAAAGCGGTCAGGAAACGTCTAAGAGCCTGAGTCCTTCTTTCCCAACCCATACCATCCTAGGGTTGATTTTCAGTTGAACTCTCTTCTTCCTCCTCCAAAATTACTACATGAACTTACCTTGTGTTGTCTTCAAGCCTGTCAAAACAGTGCAGGGAAGCAATCAGGAGGAGAAGGCAACGTTCCCCATTGGCTCCCATAAGCTCTCCCTGAATTGTCCCAGGACTGAGGTTTGGGAGCTAAATCCTAGCTCCTGGGGCAGGGCCTCTAGCAACGCCATTCAGCCTAATGCATAAAGTACTAACCACAGTTGCTTTCAGCTTGTCATTCAAATATCCACAATATATTTTCCTGTGTGGAAATGAAGACTGACATTTTTAACAGGCTATTCCCAGATCATTGGTAACTGAGAGAAATATTCTTTTCCACTTCATTGGAGAGAGGATGAAGACCATGTAATTTAGCCTTCTTGTTTCTAGCCAGATGGAGGATGCAGAGCAGAGAGTGATTCCCCTGCAATCTTTGCCAGTTGAAGCAACAAATCCA
>NW_024826656.1:0-1549 GCF_019175285.1 Sceloporus undulatus
TGTACTGAGGCTAAATGGTGGGAAATTCAGGACAGATAAAGCAAAGTACTTCATACAGTAGATAGTTAAATTGTGGAATTTGGTGCCACAAGATGTAGTTATCAGTACTGACATGAATGGCTTTAAAAGGAGATTAGAAAAATCCATGGATGATAAAATCATCAATGTCTGTTAGGCTACATATCACCTACAGTACCAGAGGCAATCTGCTTCTAAATACTGGTTACCAAAAAGAACAAGAGGAAATATACTCAGTCATAGGAGTTTATCACATGAGGAAGAATTGGAAGTGCAAATGGTGATTAACCCATGATAACCCCGCAATTGCTATAATGGTTTTCACACGACATCATGTTCAAAGTACTATCATCCCATGAATAACCCGTGATAATACCACAATTGCACTAATGATTTTTATACGACATTGAGATGAAACGTTATTAAAATGCCATTATCCTGTAAATAACCAGGCAAAAAACCCAGTAAATCATTTTTTACTGTTTATTGCCTAGTTATTCCCTGGTTATTCACAGGATAATGGCTCTTGTATTGATTTCATTTTAATTGTGTTTTAATGTCAATTGCATGATTTTCACTTTTCAAACTCCGCATTTTCCCCCATATGATAAACTCGTATAGAGATCATCTCTCTATGGGCAACTGATTGACTACTATGTGATCGGAATGTTGCACGAAACATACCTTTGGTCTGATCTAACATGGCCCTTCTTATGTTCTTCTGTTTTTACTCTTGGTCACCACTGCATTCAGGCATAGCAAAAGGTCACAGGTAAACGTGTAGGAAAGTGTCTTGTATCCTGATCCTTGTTCCATCTTGCCAGGTACCATCTATTCTTATTGATTGTAGCTCTTGCAGGTGGACTGCTTCCCCACCCTGGCTATGTCTTCTCTTTTTAACTACAAATGCCAGGGATTTAATGTGAACTTCAGCAAGCAAAGCATATACTTTACAGCTAAGCTAAGCTTTACAGCTGGATTCAGGAACATTCCAAGAATGTGAGTTTGAGTGATCAGAGATAGGCAGAACCATTTCCATTAATTGTTGTATTTATGTTCTTTCTTTCCTCCAATGATCTGAAGTCTGTACACACTGAGGATTGCCAAGTCAGGTCCATCCCAGGCCCCAAACCTGAGACCAGACAGTGGGTCCTTGTGATGTTACAGGGGATACTCTCTGAAGATGTCATGAGGGAAGCATCACCAGGATGCTGCATTAAACATCATCCATAGTTGCTCAGAGCATCTCATCCTAGTAAAATTAGTAAAATTTCTAACAAATTAGAAAGTGTTCTCTGGTTGGAAATTAATGTTTCCAAGTGCTGTGCTGAACAGGAAAAAAAAATTCCTGATCTGTTCATAATACCCTTGCAAGTACTGCATTTATCAACAAACAGAACTGCAGTGCAACCACTTAAAGTTTTCCACCACCACCTTGTCAGGGATGATGGGAGTTGTAGCTCTTCACCTCTGGCTCGAACTCCCCACCTGGTTGTGCACCGCGCTGACCAGTTTTGGCCAGTGGTTATAG
>NW_024826657.1:0-1549 GCF_019175285.1 Sceloporus undulatus
AGCCAATCCGATAGGTGAAGAATGCGGGAGAGGTCAACATTTAAAGCAGTGGCAGAGAAGTTCAGTGGAGCCACTGTCCGGCACTTAAATAGGCAGACCGATAGTACATAGAGGACTGGCATACACATGCAGAGTATAGAAACACACAACATTAATAACAGAAAACCAAGGGAGTTGTAAGGCAATGCACTGTTTGGTTGTGGTCAAGTTCCAGGCTTGACCAAGGCTGCTGTGAAAATGTGTAAATTTAGTCCTTTTAGCAAGACCACCTCCAAAATAGCCAAATTATTCATTTCTGGATCCCAGTGCCTGGGTATACTTGCACCATTTGAACAGAGTAGTCCAGCCGTGGGTGTATTTTAGAAGCATTCCTTTAAAAAAATGAAAATAAGCTGGAGCAGTCTAAGAGGGACAATTTTAACTTTGGCAAAAATCTAACCATTGGGCTGCTGACCAGCAAAAATGAAAAAGGCAAAAGAAAAGCAAAAACAACAACAGCAATTACCATTATGGGAAGTAATGTGACTGGAAAAAAACTCAAAATGAAAACAAAGTCACACAGTCAGGCGATTTGACCACTAGGCCTGCTGTTAACAAAATACTGTATGGGAAGCAGCATTAAAAGACCAATCCAAAGACCAAAATTCTGATAGTCAAAATGGGTGCTATCCAAAACACAGGTGTTGCATTGGAATGTGTGGGGCTAACAGCAAAAATAAAACAAAACAATAACAACAAATGAGAAGGCACAGCTAATTTTGGGCTGAGAAAGTGTGACTTTCACTCAGTCTCAAAGTTGCAGAACAAAATGAAAACAAAACAACACACATAAAAATAAGCCATCGCCTTGTGGAAGAAATCACTCAGTTCTCTGAGCATAGGCAGAGTTCGACAAAAAACCCGGGTGTATTTGCAGCATGATCCTAGTCTCTGATCATGTGCAGAGAGCAAAGCAAAACCTTTAGGAGGTGCTGTGTGGCATCATTGGCAACACTCACAGCAAAGAACAAAGAACAGAGTAACTATGAGGAAATCTACTCTCTCCAATTCCTAGGAGGAAAGAAGAGGATTCCTGAGCATGCTTAGAGTGCATAGTATCTGAGCATGTAAAGAGAAAAGCAGAAGCAACAACTTGTGACTGACAGGGGGCATTTGTGGGACAAACTGGTTGGAACACACCTCAAATTAAACAGTGGATGTGCTGTCCTACATAAATAGTGGAGGACAAAAATAGTAGACTGCTCAGCCAGTGAGGCTCATCTATGAATTTCCAGGCTCTGAAACAGACAGAGTGGAGGGAGTTCCTTTACACTCCCAAATCTCAAACAAACACAAATACCAATTCATGTATGGAAATACCTTGGTTGAGAGTCAGCAGCTAAGACATTTTTCCCAGATAGGCTATGCTGACATGAGGCTCTTTATAACTACTTAACAGAAGAACAAAGACTCTTGGGATCATGAATTAATGCCTACAGACTTCAGACAAAGAGGAAGTTGCCTTCAGACTCCTGAATCCCAGGCAGTCAAGCAAACAAACAAACAAACA
>NW_024826658.1:0-1549 GCF_019175285.1 Sceloporus undulatus
GTACATTTCTATACCACTTATCAGTGCAGTTAAGCACTCCCTAAGCAGTTTACAATGTGTAAGCTAATTGCTCCCAACAAGCTAGGTTCTCATTTTAGCAACCTACAGAAGGATGCCAGGCTGAGTGGACCTTGGTGTCCCTGGGATTGAACTCACAGCCTGGTGGCTGTGAATGACTGCAGTACCGGCATTTAACCACTGCACCACCAGGGCTCCCTTATGTTCACTTGAACATATGCACAATACGTTGACTAACTGGCTACTTACAACATTGGCCAATATTGATTAGGGATAATAGGAATTGTAAGAATGGAGACTACTGTAATTGAAAGAATGAAGCTGGTAGCATGAGCTTTGTAGAGCTCATGCTACCATCTTTTTTTAGTCTCAAAGGTGCTACAAGATCCCGTTGCACTAGATACTGTTGTGTTTAACTAGCCCAATTTAATTTCAGTTGGATTGAAACTGTTTTACAAATTCATATCCTGGAGATAGATATGAATGAAAAGCTTTCAGATCTGTGACGTGCTTTCTTTCTGCTTTTTATTCTGTGTTCAATGCCTGTGCTGTTAAAAATCAGAAGCCACATAAATCATTTCCCCTTCTTATGACATTTAAAGAGATCATTGGTTTTATCCAGTCTTACAAATTCTTGAGGGCTAGATTTATGATCTTTTTTCAGTTGGCATTTGGCAGTTTCAACAGTTTAATCCATATGTCACTTCTATTTCTACATCTACCCAAACATTTCTCAAAACTGAGATCTCTTCCTTTTTAAGAGTAACAATCAGAACTTGGTTTTTACTAAATCCAATCAAAACCCCACCAAACAGTGATGACTTTATTGTCCAACCAAATTGCACAATATACATGTTCCAAGCTTTGGAAGCTTCACTGGCTTCTTCATTAGGCAAGGTGTTACAAACCAAACAGGAGAAAAACATTGAAGATGTTAGTCATAGGGCTATATTTTGCTGTTTCTCTTCTTAGTTAAGATGGGCATATCTTGCAGGCTGGCACCTCCTCCTTCTGGCCATGTGGCAACTGGGAGATTCTTAAAGTCCAGGAAATTTAACATCCATTTGCAACACAAAAAAGATACTTCCTTTGCAATCCAATATGTCTCCATCCTTCGTGAGGCCACAGGCCCCTTTATAGGTGGAGGACATTGGATTTCTCAAGAAGCCTTCATGCTTTTGCATCAGGAAAACTTTAGGTGGTGCTGAGGTAAAACATGCCAATACAGTCCAAATTTAAGAAGAAGAAAACAGTTTTACCTTTGTGGGAGGTCAAAACCTCAAATAGGAAGGTCCTAGTTTACTAGCTCATTCTTTAGGATTCCACTGTTGAGGCTATAATGAGGCATCTTAAAATTGGTTTTTAGTGTTATTCATAAAATATTACTGTTGACATGGTGGGAACTACAGATAATGATGATGATGATGATGATGATGATGATGATGATGATGATATAATAAATAATAAAATTTTATTTATATGCCGCCCTTCCTACGATCAGGGCGGCTCACAACAGGTTAAAACAATCATA
>NW_024826659.1:0-1549 GCF_019175285.1 Sceloporus undulatus
CTGTCGACTCTAACCATCTTGGTCTGACCCTGGATTCATCTCTCTCTTCCCTAAATCTCGAGGATTCTGCTGATTCAGCTATGTCTTTATTTAACTCCACTCTTTCCTCAACTCTTGACCATTTTGCCCCTGTCTCTGTACGCACTTCTTCCTCTAAGACTAGACCTCAGCCCTGGCTTACCCCCAACATTAAGTTTCTCCGGTCCTGCTCTATAATTTGTTCTTTCTTCCTTCTCACGCGCCTTGTCTATGGCAAAACAGAATTATTACAAATCATTGATCTCCGCCAATGAGAGGTGCCCACAGCGTTTGTTCTCCACCTTCAACACTTTGCTTAAACCTCCCTCTCCTCTTGTCTCTTCATCATTCTCTCCTAATGACTTTGCTAATTATTTCATCTCTAAGATTTCCACTATTCGCTCTGAGATAGTCCCCTCGATTCTTCTTCTGCTCTTAATCTTCTATCGCCCTCGTCTAACAAATTTTCTGTGTTTCCTCCTGCCTCTTTGGATGAACTCTCTACACTTCTGAACTCTTCCAAACCTGCAACCTGTTCTCTTGATCCAATTCCTACTCGTCTTCTAATCTCTATAGCTCCCTCCTTTCTGCCCTCGCTTCTCCATATCTTCAATCTCGCTGTCTCTACAGGCTCCTTCCCTTCGGACTTCAAACATGCTCTCATTTCCCCAATTCTGAAAAAAACTTCTCTTGACCCCTCCCCTTTGTCTAGCTATCGTCTGATTTCTCTTCTTCCTTTTCTTTCTAAGGTTTTGGAACGGGGTTGTTTATTCTCGCTGTCTTGAGTTTCTTGAAGCCAACTCCATCCTCGATCCCTTTCAGTCTGGTTTCCGCCCAAGGCATTCTACTGAGACAGCTCTCACTAAGATTTCGAATGACCTTTTCCAGGCCAAGGCTAATGGCCTTTACTCTGTTCTCATCCTTCTTGATCTGTCTGCAGCCTTTGACACCGTTGATCACTCTCTTCTAGTTAATATACTCTCTGACCTTGGGTTCTGAGACTCTGTTCTCGACTGGTTTAGATCTTACTTGTCTGGCAAATCTTTTGCAGTAGTTACAGGCAGTCAGACTTCTTCTCCTGTTTCCTTATCTGTTGGAGTTCCCCAGGGCTCTGTTCTGGTTCCCCTTCTGTTTTCTCTCTACACACTGTCCTTAGGAAAACTCATTAGCTCTTTTGGCTTTTCCTATCATCTGTATGCCGATGACACCCAGTTATATCTTTCTACCCCTGACCTTTCTCCAAGGCTTGAACAGCAAGTTTCGTCTTGCCTCACAGCTGTCTCGCAGTGGATGCGCCATTGGCGTTTGAAGCTCAACATGTCCAAGACGGAGCTTCTTGTCTTTCCTCCTAAGCCCACCCTTCAACTCTGCTTTTCTGTCTCTGTGGACAACATTTCTATTCAACCAGTCCAGCAAGCCCGCAGTCTTAGTTTTATCTTTGATTCTTCTCTGTCGTGTATCCCTCAGATCCAGACCACAGCCAAGGCTTGTAGATTCTTTTTATACAATATTGCCAAAATCCGACCATATC
>NW_024826660.1:0-1549 GCF_019175285.1 Sceloporus undulatus
CTCATCAAGCCCATTACTGACTCCAGACAGGCGTCTAGCGGAGAGATGCCATCCCTGGTCATTGCATCAATCGGAGACACAGAGAAATATATTTGGGTGTCATCAGCGTACTGATAACACCCGCGCCCGTGTCTCCGGATAATCTCTCCCAGCGGTTTCATGTAAATGTTGAATAGCATGGGGGACAGAATGGCTCCTTGAGGGACACCAGATGTAAGTTCCCTCTTATCGGAGCACACGTCCCCCAGCTGCACCATCTGCAATCTGCCCGAGAGGTAGGAACGGAACCACTGGAGCACAGTACCCCTGATACCTAACTCCTTCAGGCGTTCCAGAAGGATAGTAGTTTGATACCAATCAACTATCATGTTTCCTAAGGAACCCTGGGAAATGTAGTTTGGTGCTGTTCTTAGAATTCTTTATCAGTGAGTTCTAGGAGATTTCTCTGAACTAAAGTATTAGAGCTTTCCAGCAAAAATTATATGCAAATAAAAAAACCCAGGATTCTACAGAAGGTAGGACATTTAATTATATTAATGGTATAACAGGATAGTATAGATGTGTTCCAAATCCACTAGCATACTATATCTATATGTGAATGGTGTTATATAAATACATATCACCATCACCATCTCTAAATGACCCATTTGGCTGCTTAGGTAGTTACCTGCTATGTCCTTTGCCAAGTGTGGATTTGGGCAATAGCAGTATGTGTTTGTGCTGACTAGTGTGCAATAATAACACTTGCTCTTTGCTAACCATTTTCTGACTAAAGCAGTGATCAACACACCATACATAGTGCAGTATTTCAGCATCAAAACTTGGATTACCAATCCTTCCCTCTATTTAACAACAAGCATTGGAGATTTGAATTTATGATTTACATTAATCTTGAACTGATGCCTTACTTGCTTCAACAGTCCCATACCCACTTCTTTCTTCTTTATGACACAGTAAAGCAAAATTTGCCTCTGGCATCCCTATCCCCATATCACTGGTTCATGATGTTTTAACACGCGCCTGCATTGTAGTGTGAAATTTAGTTCACTGGTGAATAACAAATATATTGCTTAGGGGAGGGAATAGAGAAGGGAACATCTGGCTGTTAATATTAGAGTTGCGATGAACAGTAAGAAATGCTGACAGTGTATTAAAGAAAGAAGAGGTAAATGTGAATTATAAGGCTATAATGTCATGGATGGGTTCTGAACATGTCACAATAAGGAAATGTATCCAGTAATTTAAGCCTGGGGTTAAATTAAAGCTTCATAACTCTAAATAAAATTGTTAAGAAGCTTTTAATTAAGTAAGCATCTGACTTCTCATTCTCACTATATACTGTATTTGTGACTTTCATGCTATCTAGTTTCTTCCGCTGTCCTCCATAACTGTCACACTCAAGTACCCCATCTGAGAATAAGGACTCTTCCACCCACATTTATACTTCACTTGACAGCTTATCACTTAATAAATTGAAGCTAAAATGGTGAGCTGGTGCTATGGAAAGTATTAACCAGTTATGTACACAACGAGCTACCAACACTTATTG
>NW_024826661.1:0-1549 GCF_019175285.1 Sceloporus undulatus
TCTACATTGTAGGTGCAGCCTTTATTATTATCTATTATCATGTGTATATAAGGAAGGAACATTACCAAAAATATGTATAAACACCAAGCATAGATATCTTAGGAAGGAGAGAAAGAGAATGAAAGGAATTCTTATTATGTATTTTATGTCATTTTGTATGTCATCTCATGTTTATGTTATGTTTTAGGTTACAATAAACGAATAAATAACTGTTGTTGTGTGCCTTCAAGTCATTTCTGACTTATGGCGACCCTATCAGGAAGTTTCTTGTCACATTTCTTCAGAGGGGCTTTGCCTTAATCATCCTCTGAGGCTGAGAGAGTGTAGCCTGACTACGGTCACTCAGTGGCTTTCACAGTTGAGTTAGGATTCGAACTCTGGTCCCCAGAGTCATAAACCAGTGCTCAAAACACTTTGCGAGGGAGCCACAGGCCTACATGCTGCCTCTAATGTTACTCAGGCCCTGTACACACCTGCCATTAAGGCTGGCATAGGGGCGGTGTCAGGGCATAGTGTCCTCACAATGCATGCCCAACTCTGCCTCCCAGGAGGCCCTGATGCCATGTGCTGCTCCACACGACGCAGCCCCAAAGAAGTGCTGCATAGCTGTGGCAATGTGGCTATGGTGCCCTTTTGAGGGTGCAAAAAGGAGCTGCTTTTTGTGGCTCTTTTTCACACGCTTGAAAGGCCAGATCAGGGCCACAGGGTGAGCCTGCCACAGCCCTGATCCATCGCAAAAAGGGGTGACTGCAGGCCGTCCCTTGGGGTGGCCTGTGGACCTTCTCAGTTAAGATGATAGTGAAGGATCTCGATGCAGGCAGATGCCATTTCCCGTTCTTGCTCATATGGACAAAGGACAATAAAAGACAGATAATAAAGCCGCACCTACCTGTAGGATTAATGCAGATTGATGGCTCCATGCTTTGGAATTCTGGGGGCTATTCTGTATACACTCATGGATTCATAGAATCATAGAGTTGGAAGAGACCACAACGGCCATCCAGTCCAACCCTATTATGCCATGCAGGAAATCTCAATCAAAACATCCCCGACAGATGGCCATCAAGCCTCTTAAAGACCTCTGAGGAAGGAGACTCAGCTGCACTCTGAGGAAGGAGTGTGTTCCAGTGTCAAATAGCTCTTACTGTCAGTTCCTTCTTCTTAATGTTGAGGTGAAATCTCTTTTCCTGGAGCTTGCATCCATTGTTCCGGGTCCACGTCTCTGGAGCATTAGAAAACAAGCTTCCTCCCTCCTCAATATGACATCCCTTCAAGTATTTAAACAGGGCTATCATATCACCTCTTTACCGTCCTTTCTCTAGGCTAAACACCCCCAGTTCACTAAGGTGTTCTTCATAGGGCATGGTTTTCAGGCCCTTCACCATTTTAGTCACACTGCTTTGGACAAGCTCCACTTTCTCCACATACTTTTTCAATTATGGTGCCCAGAACTGGACACATTATTCCAGGGTCTTTCCTCTGCTCCACTTTCCAGGAGGGAGGGGGCTCCTCAAAGACCTTTGTATATTTGGATCATGATCCCCTCCAT
>NW_024826662.1:0-1549 GCF_019175285.1 Sceloporus undulatus
AAATCCTCTTTTTATTTCAAACTCTCCCTATTATAATCCCAGAGAAAATGCTTAAGAATTGGCAAAGGGATTTAACAAACTTCATTTGGGAGGAAAAACCCTGGAGTAAAACTAAAGGTCTTACAAGACGCAAAGGAAAGAGGAGGGTTAATGGCTCCAAATATTAAATTATATGATGAGGCTAATTAAAAATTGGATTAATTTGCAGGATAAAGAGTCATGAGAATTGGAAAGTGAAGGCCTTAAATTTGGAAGGCATGCTTTTCTCTTATATGACAAAGAAAAAGCAGATCCCTTGATTAACAATCATTGTATTAGACATGCGTTGTTTAGGATTTGGAACAAGTATAAAGGTCGGATAGTTATGGGATTCCCAAAATGGGCCTCGCCTTAGAAGCCATTTGCAGAACGAAAATGGAGAGAGAAGGGAATTGGATTATTTATGATGATCTCTTAAAGTTTAAGGGTGAAGAAATAGAAATTAAAACACAAAAAGATTTAAATTTACAAGCTTTTAATCTGAATTGGTTTGAATATCAACAAATATACTCCGAAATGCAGCAAGACCTAAAATCTTGGGAGAAAAAAGATTATCGTTCAGAGCTAGAAAAGCTTTTATTGATCAAAGGATATCAAAAAGGTCTGATGGGTAAAATATAAAAGGTGTTGCTAAACTGGGACTCAGAGCAAGAAATAATCAAGGAATCAAGGATAAAATGGGCCACTATCAATTTAAATCAATGGGGAAAAGCATGGAATCAAAGCATTAAATTGACAGCGGCCCAAAACCTTAGGGAACATTTGTACAAGATGTATTTCAGATGGCATCTAGCACCAGCAAAATTGGATGAAATATATAAAAATACAAATAATATATGCTGGAAATGCACAAAGCTATAGGTTCCTACTTCCATTAACCCCTGAAGCTGTTATTAGGAATGTTCGAAGATAATCTGGATAAGAAACATGAGAAAACCTTAATGTATATGGTTTCTATCGCCAGGATCCTGTATGCAAAGAAATGGAGATTGAAAGAGCGGCCCAGTCTTGAAGGATAACTATTTTCACCAAATGCAGAATTATAGTAAAGGGTAAACCGTTCCAACAACAAAGTAAACCAATAGATTAATTCCAGCATGCTTCCAGAGAGAGAAAAGTAATGATCTCTTTAACCTCTAACATAGTATCTCAAGATGTAGCTGATAACAGCATATAATTATATCACCCCATTTCTTCTTAATGTGGTCTAAGACTTTGCACCAGTCCTTAGGAACAGTCTCCCAGGAGCCTTCTTTAATCCTAAAGGAGAGTTTATCCATTTGTATCATTTCATATAAGTAAACAGACCATCTTCTAGAACTTATACTTCAAATGGACAACTGAACCGACAGAAGATAAGCGGATTGCAAGAGAGGACTAAGCTTTATAAATCAATGGTGGCGGAAGTCTTTTAGTGTGGAAGATGAGAACGTTAGAAGAAGTAATTGATAGATTAGCAAGGTGTGTAGAAGATGTAGATTCAGAGGCAGATTCGTAAAGAGAAGAGAGA
>NW_024826663.1:0-1549 GCF_019175285.1 Sceloporus undulatus
ATTATTATTATTATTATTATTATTATTATTATTATTATTATTATTATTAATCTTCAGATTTGATCAGAATGCCTTCTATTCCAGCATCTAATTCATTTATAAAAAATTTGGATAAAACCAGGCCCAGGCCAGAACAATGAGGCATCTTACTAGGCACTTCTCTCTAGGATTGTTGTGGCACACCTATTAATAATAATAATAATAATAATAATAATAATAATTTTTATTTCTATACCGCTATTCCTCAATGATCACAGCAGTGTACAAGATATATAAAAACAATATAAAACAACAAAAACCCCTCCAACCCGCCACATATACAATATAAAAACAGTTAAAACATCATAAAAACCCCAATACACATAGCTGACAAGAGAAAATGCATATGTACATCGCTAGAAGGGGAGAAGGATCACAAAAGAGCTCATGTGGGAAAAGCCTGGCGAAAAAGGAAGGTCTTCAGAGTCCTTTTAAAAGCATCGAGGGAGGTGGCTGTATGGAGCTCGTCGGGCAAGGTGTTCCAGAGTTGAGGGGCTGAAATGGAGAATGCCCTCCAAGTTACACTATAGCGTGTGTCTGGAATTCTTAGAAGATGTTTCCCGCCCAACCTGAGAGTGCGGGGCAGATTGTATGAGGAGAGGCGGTCCTCCAAGTACCCTGGGCCCAAGCCATTTAGGGCTTTATAGGTTATAACCAACACCTTGTATTGCGCTCGGAAGCAAATGGGCAGCCAATGAAGATCTTTCAAAACAGGTGTTATATGCCTGGCCCTGGGACATCCAGTGACCAGTCTGGCTGCCATATTCTGCACTAATTGAAGCTTCCGAGTTTGGTACAAGGGTTGCCCCATGTAAAGCGCATTACAGAAATCCAACCGAGAGGTTACCAGAGCGTGTACCACGGTTTCAAGGTCCCCCTGGACCAGGAAGGGTCGCAGCTGGTGTAGCAGCCGAAGCTGATAACAGGTGCTCCTGACCGTCGCATCCACCTGAGATGTAAAGTGGAGCGACGAGTCCAGAAGCACCCCCAGACTGCGAACAGAGTCCTTCACAGGAAGCGTGACCCCATTCAGGACAGGTGGAAAAATTTCCTTCCCCGGCTTTACCCTGAACCATAATTTCTATGTCTATGCCCTCAAGACATTGAAGTCCCCTCATGTGTGCAATGGGCACCTTGCCTATCTCAGTAAATAGTTTTATTATGCTTTTCAAATGCTGTGTCACAGAAAAGGGTAGAAAGGTAGATGCTCCCCCAGAATACTCTATGGTGTTGCACTGCAGGATTGTGTATGACACAACAGTTTTATATCACATGGGTTACTTCATTTTCAGTAAAATGTTCTCCCTCAGGACTGGGTGGTGTGCTTTACTGTCATACGAATCCCTTGGACAAGCTCACATGTAGCAAGTGTCTCACTTTATAACAAATATAGCAACTTACCAAGTGGATCACCACAACTACATGGGCAGCCTTTACGATGATGTTACGCATTTCTGATAACGTACCAAAGCTCCAAATTATCACAAATTACACTGACATTGAAAAGAAG
>NW_024826664.1:0-1549 GCF_019175285.1 Sceloporus undulatus
AAAAAACCCTGGAAAATATAGTTGCTATATTGGCCAGTTGGCTGGGTTCTTGAATTCTAGCCATTCTACCTTTACACCATTAGTGTCTTGGATTTATTTAATTAAACAAGAAAGGAAAAGTATATTTGCACTACAAAATTGTATTAGTTTCATGCTAGTTTAATTGCTGTGTCCTGTGGAGTCTTGATATTTGTATTTTGATGTAATATTAAAATGGGAACAACATACCCTGAAAAAAAGAGGGATTAAAGATTAGATCAATTTATTTCTGTAGCATAGGGGCAGGGTATCTTTTTCCTGCAATTCAGGAAAACAGAGCTCTGTAGCAGAGAACTCTAAGTGCCTCCAAACTAAAAATCTGAGGATTTCTTAGAATGGAGCCATTACACACGAGTATGAAACTGTTATCACTTTCATAGTTAAGATATACATTAACTATGGTCCAAAACACACTGCAGAAATAATTCAGATTGAGTCCACTTTAAGTGCCCTGGCTCAGTGCTAGGGAATGCTGGAAATTGCAGTTTATTGGTGCAGTACAGACAGCTGAGAAACGGTGGCCTGCCGGAAACTGTTTTTACTCCAGAGGGACAGTGCAGCCGCCAAACCACGCACCGTCACTCCGGAGTAAAAAAGAAAAACCAGCTTCTTTTTGCACTGCCATAGTTAAGTCACGAGTGCACCAATGGTGCATTCATGATGTAACTGGCGTGACACAACATGTGGATGCTATGCGTCTGTTATGTCATAATGGTGGCGCCCGTGTACACAGGATGCCACCATTATTGCACCACTGGCATGTATTCAGGTTAGGGTCTGTGCAGTTGCCGTGCGGTCCCTAACCCTAAAATTGGTGCCAGCACAGCGCTTTTGCAAGGTCTGTACCGCACCATTGTGACACCAGAGCTCTCTGACAGGGAAAGATGAATGTCTCACAAAACTACAGATCCCAGACTTCCCTAGCATTGAGCCAGGGAAGTTAAAATGATCTCAGTTGGGATTATTTCTCTAGTGTGTTTTGGACCTATATGTCTAGTCTTTGGAAAAGCCAAGATTCAAGGCAAATCTTCCATTGCTTTTAAAAGCATAGAGCCATAGAGTTGGAAGAGACTACAAGGGCCATCGACTCCAACTCCCCCCCCCCAAAAAAAATGCAAAATTGTTTTGCAAGAAACTAACTGGTATTGCTTTTCATCCTTTTCAGCCAACGGGTGAAGTCAGTGTGCTGATAGCGGAGTCTTGTAGATTTAAAATTGGAGAGGGATTCTCAAACTGCACAAACACATTTTTACCCTGTGCGTTTCCATGACTGAAGAATTAGAACAGCAGCCCTCTAGTGTGAATCCTATAACAACCCAAACGTTTATTATAGGAACCTGTTTTTTTGGGGGGTGGGGTTGCATGTGTGGACCAAGTTTTAAGAGGGCATACATATTCTTTTAGAAAGATGCAAGCTTCACTGAGCTCAATGCTAGTTACATCTGAATAAACATATACTAGTCTGCACTTTTAATTTACTTTTTAAAAGAAATTGACTTTGGAGTTTATC
>NW_024826665.1:0-453 GCF_019175285.1 Sceloporus undulatus
GCTGGGAGGAAAGGCAGTGCTATAATCTAGTCTTGTGTGTGTGTGTGTCGGGGAAACTCTGTGCCTTCGACTTATGGTGACCCTATCAATTTCACATGTTTTTTTGTTAGAAATATTCACCAGTAGTATTGCTGCCTGCCTCCCTCTGAAATATAGCCTACAGCACCTGGAATTCATTAGTATTCTCACATCCAAGTATTAACCAGGGCTGGCCCTGCTTGGTTTCCACAATCAGACAGACTTTGGGTTTTTTTTTAATGGTATTTAGGCCTGCATCTAGAATCATAGAATCGTAGAGTTGGAAGAGACCACAAGGGCCATCCAGCCTAACCCCCTGCCATGCAGGAAATCTCAATCAAAGCATACCCGACAGATGGCCATCCAGCCTCTGCTTAAAGACCTCCAAAGAAGGAGACTCCACTACACTCTGAGGGAGTTTGTTCCACTGACAGC
>NW_024826665.1:553-1549 GCF_019175285.1 Sceloporus undulatus
CCCCTGCCATGCAGGAAATCTCAATCAAAGCATACCCGACAGATGGCCATCCAGCCTCTGCTTAAAGACCTCCAAAGAAGGAGACTCCACTACACTCTGAGGGAGTTTGTTCCACTGTCGAACAGCCCTTACTGTCAGGAAGTTCCTCCTAATGTTGAGGCAGAATATCTTTTCCTGCAGCCTGCATCCATTGTTCCAGGTCCTGTTCTCTGGAGCATCCGAAAACAAGCTCGCTCCCTCCTCAATATGACATCCCTTCAAATCTACTCTTAATCACACTTAAATCAACTGGTGAAATCAATGGGGTTTGAGTGACTCATGACTAACATATATTCCCTTGATTTCAATAAGCCTGTTTTAAGTATGATTAGTCTGGATCCAAATGATTTTATTCTCTGGTTTCCTTTCTTCTCTTCCTTCATTTTTCTCCTGTTACTCTATTTCTTCTCCTGTGTCCAACTTTGGATTGTAGCAAGGCTGTCTTTTTAGCTGTTCCTTTGGAAAATTCCATTCATATTGCTGGCCTCATAATAATTATAATTCTATGATACTTGCTTTTATTGTGGTACTTAATGGAGCAAACATCAAGGTTTAATTTATGCCAGGACTCAGCCCTGGCATATGTTTTTAATGTCAAGCCTCAGGCTTGAAACATATAAACTAAGAACAGATGAAAGAGCCCCTGGGTTGATACAGAATATATTTCTTCCATCACTGAGTTGTGAGGGGAGTTTTCAAGTAAAGAATCAGGAGTCTTCCAGATTCTTACTAAAGTTTTACAGACACCATAGAATGATTAAGAAAACAACCCAGCCTGCCCATTAAATACAGGAGTGAATACCCTAGAAAGGAGAATGGGATCTCCCTGTAGGTCTTTGGATGATTTACAGCAGATCAGCAGGGTTTTCTGATATTAGAATTAGGGCATTTCTAACATCTGACAGCCAGTGGTTTCACAACAGAGAGAGCTTGAGAATGTTTTCAATGTATTTTTTT
>NW_024826666.1:0-1549 GCF_019175285.1 Sceloporus undulatus
CCTCTTCCATGCCAGCATTCTCTGAAGATGCCAGCCACAGATGCTGGTGAAACGTCAGGAATAAAGTCTTCTAGAACATGGCCATATAGCCCCAAACCCCCCCACAAAAAACCTATGTATTAATTTGCTTTTTCATCTGCTGGGCAAAGGAGGGCTTTCCCAACATCTAGGAAGAATACAATCAGGAATAATAAAAGACAGCCACAAGGCAATTCAAGGAGTCTTTGTGCTTCAGGAAGTGTTGCAAAGAAAGAATTTGGGTTTTCTGTTCAGAATCATACCAGTTGCATGATGAAATCCCAACATGAGTGGGATTGGATACCAGTTAGCACCAACCCATGGTTGTCCTGGCAGACAATTCCCCCCAAACCCACTGCTAGCAAAGCACCCAACAGACAATCTCCCAGAATGCCCCAGGCAGAGCATCCATTTTCACATCCTCCTCCTCCTCCTCACCTTTTTCTCGGCACTTGGGTCCTTCTTAATTCCCTTAATAAAATCGTTCCTCCCCTTCAGGTGTTGCTCATACTCAATGGGGGACATGTCGCCCTCTTCCATTAAAATGTGAGGCATGTGCGGTTCTGAGAAAGAGATGAGAGGGAAGAAATAGTGGAGGGGACAGAAGAGGATGAGATAAGAATAGTGATGATTTGTTGTTATGAACTGCTATCAAGATGACTCAACTCATGGCAGCCCTATGGATGAGACCTCCAAGATCCTTGGACATCCATTATCCTGCAAATTCAGGGCAGCCTTGGCTTTCTTGGTGGAACAGATCCAAATCGTGATGGAATAAATCCACTCAGAGCAGCCTTGGCTTCCTTGATGGGAAAAATCCACCTGTAATAGTGCAGTCTCCCTTGTTCCCTACTGGCTTCCATTTTATTGCAACGTGCCATCCATTGGGCTTTGACTTTTGGTGTTGTGTGCCTTCAAGTTGTTTCTGACTCAGAGTGATAGTTGACCCTATCATGGCATTTCAGAGGCTGGATGGCCATCTGTCAGTGGGGATGCTTTGATTAAGAGTTCTTGCATGGCAGAATGGGGTTGGACTGGATGGCCCTTGCCTACTCAAGAGCCTACCCAAAACAACAAAAAGGGACCAAACGTGAGCAATAATGGCAACCAGAAGGGACACGATGTTCCCTCTGGCATGTGAAACGCAACAGTGTGGACTGATACATGGAGGGAATGGTCCATGTCTCCTCCTCAGTTGGCCACTCCATCACAGAGAAAGGGGTGAGGTTATCTGGGGAAGATCAGTGAACCAGATTAAGACTCAAGATGGCCACATCCCTACAGTTCTCCAGTTTGGAGTTATAGTGTATGAAATATACCAGTTCTCTGTATCACCCAGAGAAAGATGGACCTCTGGGAAGAAGAGCCTTCACACCTCTGTTGGCAACCTGATGTGGAGAAGGACCCACGTACCGCTTGGATGAATCAAGATCTCCACTGGACGGTCAAAGGTATGCTTGTTGGCCAGAGTGATCACAATGCTCTTGGCGGATCTAGCCGACGGTTCGGCGTCTGCACGGATCTCATGTGT
>NW_024826667.1:0-1549 GCF_019175285.1 Sceloporus undulatus
CCCCCAGCCCACCATCCGGCCCTTTTGTGGAGGTGCCAGTGATTGCGGCGGTGGCAGTGAAGACGAGGCGGAGGAGCAGCGCCAGAGGCCTCCTCTCCACCTCGGCCTCCACGCCCCTGCTGCTGCCACCGCGGAAGGGCTGGGTGGTGACTCAGAGGCCTCTTGGCCCCCAGGAGCAACACCTAGCCTTTCCCCTGGCCTTGGCAACAAGGAGGCCAAGGTGGCGGAGCAGCAGTATCAGAGGCCTCCTCAGCCTCCTCGCCGCCACCGCCGGCACAAAAGAGCCAGGTTCAGGTGTTGGAGGCCAAGAAGCTTCCAGCCTGGCACCCGGCCCTCGTGCAGAGGCAGAGGTGGCAGCGGAGAGGAGGCATCTGGTGCTCTCCTCAGCCTCCTCTCCACTGCCAGCACACTGCCGGGGGAAAGGCCGGGTGCTGCTCCTGGAGGCCTCTTGTCTAGCTTGCTTCATGTTTTTGTTTTATATATAATTTGGTTAACTGCTATTAAGGGACATAGCTATGAGATTCTATGATATGGGGTGCACTATAAACCTTTTAATAAATGAACAGGTATTTCAATCCTATACATTCATATTATCAAACATAACTCCAGAGAGTGTTAGCCTTTTGGACGCCACAAGGTTCCTCCCATTCTTCAATGCAAGAAACAACACTTCAGCTGCCTTCTAGAAGATAAAGCAAAAAGGCTTCCAAAAGGACTGAAGTCTTGGGCAAGTCACACTCTCTCAGCCTCAGAGGATGGCCATGCAAACCCACTCTGAAGGAACCTGCCAAGAAAACCCCTTCAGAGACTCCCATAAGGTCACCATAAGACCTGGAAACAACTGGAAGGCAGACCCCAAGAACAACATTGGAAAATAGGGGCAAGCCTTGCCTTGGGAAAGTGCAATGACTGTGCTCCAGTCAATGGAGGTCTTCTTCAGGCAGTAAAGGGAGGTTTATGCAAATGCAGAATGACATCACTGCTCTCTTGACCAATCAGAGACCAGGATAATGGTTCTTCTGGAAGCTTCCGTGAGAAGGATATATAAGGCCTGAGAGACCAAGAGACAGTTGGGGGAATTGTGTCATTTGGAGATTGAGAGAGAGAGTTAAAGAGCAGATCTTGGAAGTTAGGCTCAGAATTGGATGCTTTGGTTTATTTATTATTTTAATAGCTTCTATGAATTGAATATTATATACTTATAAATACTGTACCCGCAAGACTCTTCATATCTTGTATGGCTTATATTTTAGTTATATTTTGTTATCTATAGTAAATACCTCCTTGGAGTATCTACTACTCGATGCTCCTTTTACACGTGTTTTGGCTCAGTTGATGCTTGGGAAGATCAGTAAAGAAGGAGAAATAAGGTTCCTTAACTGGTCCCAGTGTAGGTTAAGGGAAACCCTTTTATAATTCACTTGGAGGTGGGGAGAGAGAGAGTTTTGGAAAGGTTTAAAGTAGGGAGATAAAGATTAGAGCTAAGAGCTGAGGCAAGAGATAAGTGTCCCCTCTTTAGAATATTTTTGTGAGAATATATTAATAAAGG
>NW_024826668.1:0-1549 GCF_019175285.1 Sceloporus undulatus
TTTTTTTTTAAAAAGACAAACTGTTTGTTGAAATTAATGTGCCATGTGTGTACAACGGTAGGACCCCTTACGAACTTAAAAAAGCATGAATAAATGGATTCCAATTACCACCTAATGTAGGTAATGGTTTTATGGTACTTAGAGGATTGGATCTGTGTTTTCTGAGAGCCTGCAGACATTAGGAGCCCCTCATGACCAGCTTGCAATGTCGGCATTATGGAGTGATTTTTACTTTACTGCCTTTTCCATCAGATCATCCCCTTTCCTTCCACACACAAGGTTAATTCACTTCTTGATCACATTATTTCCTCACTGCTCTTTGACAATATAAAAATTCTGAGTGGACAGCTCAATCCCTCTTCCATCTCAGATTTGATTGTTATGGTATTGCCTGGCATCCCTTTGAGGCCTCTAGCAGCCTTTGCTGCACTTTATGACACTTAAATGGCTGGGCTACAATTTCTCCATCTATTCACAAAATGCTGTTAATAACTCATTTCCAAAGAGGCCCTTCTTTATGTCGTTGGCATTAAAGGATTTTTTATTAGGTGCCAGGATAGGTGACACACAGCCCCAGTAACTAAAGAGTTAATTAATCTGTTGAAATTTATAGCCTTTTATACTGCACTCAGTGTGACAGTCCCTAAGAGAAACAGATACTATATTTACAACCCAGCTGAAATATTCAGTAATATAGTCTGCATACTGACCTACTCCATCAGCGTATGCCTGTTGCTGGAGTGGCCATTAATCAACCAAGATGGATTTGTGTAATCTATCTTCTTTCTTATTCTGGGATTCCAATAAATATTGAAATAATAATTTATTGATTACCCTGCAATATAAATGTGTAGTAAAGGGGCCGAGGATATTTGCATAGTAATGCATTTTGAAGGCTCTTGGCATTCTGTAGGTACAAGGAGGGGATGCCATAATACTTATGAAAGAGAGAATGTTTTGCAGGACACCAAATTTAATGTCAGTTGCTGAGGCCTTTTTGAGGCAGTTCTGGATACGGGAAAGCATAAACTCTTAATGGCAGCATTGTTACCTTCACCTAAAGCAGAATGTTAGCCATAAAGTTACATAGCACCATTGGCAAATACAATTTGTCTAAACCAGAAGAGTCAGAGAGTCTTTTGCATTTTTCTGTATGTGTAGTAGTAGTAGTACTAGTAGTAGGAGTAGTAGTGCTTCCACCTTTGCTTGCATCAAATATTGGAAATAAATCAGGTTTACTGAGTGCTCGGGGAGTATGCTACTTTAAAATCTCTCTCCTCCCTTCTAATATTCACTTAACATGCCTATGCATTCCTGACCCTTTCTCGTTCATTGCCTAATTATCAGATGGCTGTCTGTTTAAAATCAGAACATCTCTAGGGAAAGAGAACCAAAGGACTCTTTCAACAATATCACTACTTTGCCTGTGTTGGGGACCTCTATTGTATTGCAGCAAAAGTGAAAGCTGTCCTTAGAGCTCAAAGCTGTTTTTGCAAGTGTTGACAGATATTCACAACTTTCTTACATACTTTAACATCCATATTTCACT
>NW_024826669.1:0-1549 GCF_019175285.1 Sceloporus undulatus
ACGGTCTCAAGCACACGGTCTCAAAATGGCTGCCAAGCAGCTCCTCTCCTTCTCCTCTCTCTGGCCGGACTGCTCTGTTATTTTGTTTTAGCGGCAATTAGTGTGATAAACTTTCTGAATTTGCAAGTTCTGTTTAAATTTGAATGTAACTTAAGTTTTGTTTAATCCCCATTTTCTTCCAGGATCTCACTAATGTGATAAAGCTCTTTGTTGATCAAGATGAATTGAGGGATTATTGATTCTCATCTATTTAGGGAGATGGAATAAGAAGCATTTTGTCTTGTCTGCTTGCTTCTATCCATAGCAAAGTGGCGGGTGAGAGCATGGGAAATAAAAAAGATGAACTTGAACTCTTAATACAGCATAATAAATGTGATATAGTAGATATCACTGAACCTAGTGAAATGAGTCTCATGAGTGGAATTAGTAATCAGTTAGTAAAACCTATTTCAGAGCAATTGGCCTAGCAAAAAAGGAGGGGGAGTAGCTTATATGTGTGAAGAGATCCATGACTTAAATCCAGGAAGCCAGGTTGAGAGCATCTCAGTAAGTATTTAGGGGGAGAGAAATAAAAGGGATGTCATAGTGGGAATATACTACAGACCCCAAACCAGCCTATGGATGTGGATGATGCCTTCTTGGGGGAGACAAGCCCACATTCAAAAAGGAGAGAGTGAGTCAGTTTTGTCATCTTTGCTTCTTGGGAAAATTCAAGTTTAATTTTTCAGTTACCCATTGGTTTGTGTTTTTGGCCATCCATCTAAGTTGAATTTATGTAAATTCTCTGTGGTCATGATTATTGTTCTCTTTATGTTCAGCAATAAGCCGGCCTTTGCACTTCCTTCTTTAACTTTCCTTATTAATTGTTCCGAGACTTTTATGCTTTTCGCCAGTAGTAGGGTGAAAACTAAGCATAGCTTAGATTGTTGATGCTCCTTCCTCCAGTCTTGCTTGACCCCTTTGCCAATTGGGAACCATTCTGTTTCTTCGTATTCTGTTCTTAGTGCCACCTCCTAAAATGTGGCAACCCTAATCGCAAAGGATCAGGCTGGCTCTGCCATTAGGATGAATGAGGCACTTGCGTAGGTCCTTGAATGCTGGGGATCAACCAGCAATGCACGGAGAGCCCAGTGTGTACTATATGGTGTGCCTGATAACATGTGAAATGAGCCTGCTGCCCTTTGGTGTGGCAGAGTACTGCTTATTCCAGGGCAGTATCCCACTTTTGTGCCTAGATGTAACCCAAGTACCTGTCAGCCCAAAAAATGAAGGGAGATGCCTTCTTGTCTTTGGCTTCAGACACCAGACCTGCCAACACAGTTCCTCATACCCACCTCTCACTAGTTCTTCTGATCTACCTAGAGGTCCACGTTCTGCTATGATCCTGTTGCTACTCCAAACAGACTATACAAATAGATGGACCCAGTTGCTCCCCCAGCCTGCTGCCAAACCATGAAGTGATCACCATACACATCCTCTGAAGCAGAGTCCAAAAAAGGCCAGCAGCTGGTGATTCAGACCAAGAAAGAAATTATAGCAGTTTTCATCT